>NW_020528096.1:7500-32500 GCF_003368295.1 Carassius auratus
GCTTCAAACCAGGACTCTAGCAGCTAGATATAGAGATGAAAGCATTACAAATATATCCTGATCAATTATTCAGCATGCCTGAATATATAGGTGACAATCTGAATATGAAAATGAGCTTGAGTCGCTCAATCATCTGCGTGAGGTTTTGATCGCACAGTGATGATGTCACGTCAGACTGAGAATCAAGAAGAGGTTCACTGTCCATTTTGGTAAAACCTGCTGGAACTAAATGATTCTGATGGATCTTCAGAACAATACTGACTCCCGACAGCAAAATAAACTGTTTCAGGGAGTTTTGTGTCTTGTTGGGAGAGTAAGACTGGACTCAAAAACATTAAACACATCTTTCTATCATGTTTTCATCGTAAGCTTAAAGCACACCGCATGAGTGAAGCAAGCTGATTCACTAAGTGAATCATTCTGAATCAGCTCAGTGAATCATTCTGAATCAGCTAAGTGAATCATTCTGAATCAGCTCAGTGAATCATTCTGAATCAGCTAAGTGAATCATTCTGAATCAGCTCAGTGAATCATTCTGAATCAGCTCAGTGAATCATTCAGAGTGATTCTTCACTCACATCCATCTCCAGATAAGAGTTAGATTTAGAGAAGTCTTAGAATTCATATTATTGAGTAAAAAAAAAAAAAAAAAAAAAAAAAATGTTGTAACTTGAAAAAAAAAAAGTTAACTGAAATAAAAATTTAAATCTAAAAATGCAAACTTTTATTTTCACTAGTTGCCAGTGCATTTGTATTGATGTTTTTAATTTGATGTACTAAAATAATAACAACAACACAAAAAATAACAATATGTATACTATATTAAAACATTTAAAAAACTAAAACTACAAGTAAAACAAATAAAAACTAATTTAAACAACGGATACTAAAATAAGCGTCACATTCACAGCAGTTTTGTTACAATAAATAGTTACATTTGGCAGATACTTTTGACCTTCAGTGATCTCCGGAGTTCCTCCGATTCAGATGAACCTGCAGGAATGAGAGGCGTGGACTCCAAGCCTGCGTCTGATTGGCTCTGGCACATCATGTAAAACAGCAGGTTAATCATTGAGTGGATGTTTATGAGAGAGAGACGACTGATAAGATGACGTCAAACTCTAATAAATGAAAGTGTGGCTCTTCATGAACCTGCTTAAGAAGATCAAACCACGAGCGCTGCGTCCAGTTTGAAGAACACCACTATTTCTGTTCGTTTAAACATCCTTTAAACAAGTAACATTTACACATACAAAGATATCATAGTTTTCAGAGAATATGGGTCAAAGACATTAAGAGAAATTTACAAAAGATGTTTATGTCCATAAAAAACTAATTGAAAATAAGTATGTGTCTACTTTAAAGGCTTCAATTAAGTTTTTGGAGAACAAAAAAAGTCAAAATGTTGTTTAAATAATGTAACATTGTCATTCAGTGTAACACAACGTATGTGTAAAGATTCAAACAACATGTTTATTCTGACGTGTACATATTAAAATATATAAAAGAATAAGGGAGCATATTAAATGTGATTGTGTCTTAAAGGAGTAAAAAAAATTATTTAATATTAAAAATGTAAAATTACAAATAATTAGTATTTAGGGTGAAAGTAATTCGTCTTTTAATGTCAGAAATTGTTTTTTTTTTTTTTTTGTAAATATTCCTGACAAGATTGTTACACTGAATGATTCATATCACGTTTATTTTTTGCTCAAAAAAAAAAAAACGAAGACAAAATTGCAATTAAATTAAAACATTTTTATATTTAGGGCTCAAGCCCGAAGGGGCGAAGAGCCCTATTGTTCTTCTAAGGATTATTCTTGTTATTATTATTATTATTATTTTTATTTTTTATTAAACCTTCCGGGGGTTTTTGGGGGCCTTAACATGCTCAAAAACTCTTGAAAATTGGCACACACATTGGAATCTGCGGCCATCAGGACGCCGCAGAGGCTGGGACCCGGGCGTGGCACAGGGGCTCTACAGCGCCCCCTGGAACACAGTCAGAAATCTTGAACCATAGCTCACACACACTTGCATGTATTTATATGAAACTCAGTACACTTATAGATCTCTTTGAGCCGAACAACTTTCACACTTTATGTCATAGGCTCCGCCCAACAGGAAGTCAGCTATTCAGGGCTGTTTAAAAAAAGCATGCTCTGGAATTTGAAATACTCCTCTGAGGTTTTCAACCCGTTCGCCACGAAACTCGGTGAACATGATCTCAAGACATTGAGGATGAAAAATTGCGAGGGGATTTTTGATATCTCGAACGGTTTGCCCGTGGCGAGGCGTGGAACTTATGGCGAGAAATGAGAAACAGGAAATGTCTAATAACATCCACATACATTTCCTGAATTTGATCAAACTTCATGGGTTTGTTCGTTGTATGATACCGATTGTATATATGTGACTATTAAGAGTCAACGTTATAGCACCACCAACTGGCAGCAGGAAGTGTGTCATTTTCCAAATGCTTTGAATTCAGCATCTTATTTTTACTCGATTTACTTAAAACTTCATCAGAATAATGACAAAACACGGCCGATGAAAATCTGTTGTGGGGATATTGATATCTGATATAGTGTTGCTATGGCAACGTGTCAAACTTGAATGTTCTGTTATGGTGAGTTTGAGGCAGACAACAAGCTCAGATTTACATGAAACTCAAAACACATATCAGTATTAGTGATAGCTAGACAATGGCAAAAGCTTTTAAAAGGGCGTGAATGAGGCACTCTATAGCGCCACCTTTTGTCAAAAGTGGGGGGGTTAGTTTTAGCTACAGACACCAAACTTGGTACATAAATTGTTCTTATCAAGACGGACAACTTTCTAATTCACAGTCATAAGCTACGATCAACAGGAAGTCGGCTATTTTGATTTGAATGTGTATTTTTGAGATTTTACAGTTGTGAATTAATGAATACTCCTCACAGGGGAAGTACACTATACACACCAAACTAGGTCTACATGAAGAAAAAACATCGAGGAACTTAAATTGCGAACAGATTTTGGTTAGCTTGAACGGTTTTGTCGTGGTGATTTTTTGAAATGACAGTAAAAAGGGAATCATTAATTGTCTTGTATTTTTAAATTGCAGCTTCCAAACACTTCAAAAAATTCATACAGAGATCAAATCATTCTGAGGACATATGCATAGTTTCATGACTTTACAACACTGTATGATTAAAAGAAAATAAAAAAACTGTCAGACATCTCAACTCACTCTGTCCCTCTGTTTGAGGAATGTATGCGTGCTGACTGAGTGTGTGTGTGTGTGTGAGTGGGGGATGGGCATGAGCTGAGTGGCAGACACAATGAGAGAGAGAAAGAGAGAGAGAGAGAGACTTAATCATCTCTTTAATCACCAGAAAAAAAAAAAAGTATTTTAAATTGTTATTTTTTGTTGTTGTTGCTAACATTGCTGTTTTCATTACAGCTTAAGAAATCTCTTAGGCCTTATCCTTTTCTGACAGTTTCAGGAATTAAAAACAAAATTCTAAAAATACTTATTTGTGCTGCAAATAATAATTTCAACTCATTTGATACTGACCTATTCCATCCTGTAACATGACATGTATCTACATTTTTAAAATCTCATGGATGTAACCGTAAAACTGTTCAGCTCACAGATCAAGACTAAGATGCTTTCACAAATGCTTATAAGTCATTAAAGGATTTAATAACACTGTAAAATAATGTCTAATTTGTTAACATTAGTAAATGCATTGGTAACACTTTATAATAACTGCACTCATTAGTAAATAGTCAGTTCATGCTTTATAAAGCCTTGTCCCAATATTAATAGTCAGTAGTAAGCAGTTTATAAATACAGCTATAAATAGCTTGTCCTTGGTTTATAAGCACATTTGTTAAAAAGGAGAGTAAAGGGTCAGTTATCTTCCTATGAAAAATAAAAAAATAAAAATAAACAAACAACAACACTGATTGATACAGAACTCAGAAATGTTATTGTGGAATTATGATAAAATCAGACTGTAAATGAATTCATACTCCTCCAAGAAGAGTAGTTCACACCAAACTTTTTCAACATGATGCCAATATACTGAAGATGTTAAATTGTGAATGGGTTTAGGATACCTTAAATGTTGTGGCCATAGCGATTTATTAAAGTAACATAAAAAAAATACAATAGTTATTTTACTATATCTTTACAATTTTTCATTCCAACTCTTCATATTTTTTTATATAAGTAGAAGTCATCATTTGAAGGAAGCACAATAAGTTTCATAGCTTTATTATGTTCAGGAGCCAGCATAAAATTAAAACTATCATAACTTATAAATCAAGCTCGCAATTCTTAGTACCAATAATTGCCACTAGATGGAGATATAGGATTACTTTAAAATAATTATTGTAGAAACGATTATGATTTAAATCATTTATAGAGATCTTTCAAAGAAAAATATGTATTTTATGTATTTTACTGATAAAATGACCCTCACTTAATTAGAATAACATGCTGAAGTATTGTGAAATACTGTATATTAAGAATAATTCTTAATAGGCTTTATGGACAGATAAGTTTTGAGTGACTCTTGAAGGATCAGCACCACATCCTCTTTTACCACTGTTTAAAGAATTTATCTTACAGAACAGTTGCGAATGAATTTGGATAGCTTAAATGGTTTTGTCGTGGTGATTTTTTGAAATAACAGTAAAAAAGGAACCAGTAAATGTCTTTTATTGTTTTAAAGTGCAGCTTCTAAACACTTCAAAAAAATGTACACATAGAAGACAAGTCATTCTGAGTAAATATGGATAGTTTCACGACTTTACAACACTGTATGGATAAAAGAAAATGTGAAAACTGTCAGACTTCTCAACTGACATGATCTCACTCTGGCCACTCTGTGTGAGGAAAGGGAGGGGGAGAGGGAGGGGGAGTGTGAGGGGGTTGGTGACTGTGAATTTTTGGTGACTGACAGTGTGTGTGGACTGTAGGGAGGGGCTGTCTGGCAGAGAGAGAGAGAGAGAGAGAGAGAGAGAGAGAGAGAGACCTAATCATCCCTTTAATAATCAGGAAAAAAAAATCTGTATTTTAAATTGTTATTGTTTTTGTTGTTGCTAATGGTGGCGTTTTTTTCCTTTCATTACAGGTTAAGAAATCTCTTAGGCCTTATCCTTTTCTGACAGTTTTAGGGATTTAAAAACATCCTAAGAATCCTTATTTGTGCTGCAAATAATAATTTCAAACTCATTTGATACTGACCTATGACAACCTGTGACATGACATTTATTAATCTCATGGATGTAACAGTAAAACTCTTCAACTGACAGATAAAGCTGCAATGCAAGCAAAACTATTTCACAAATGCTTATAGGTCATTAAAATCATTACAAAACACTAATAAAATATTTAAGGATTTGGTAACACTGTAAAATAATGTCTAATTTGTTAACATTAGTAAATGCATTGGTAACACTTTATAATAACTGCACTCATTAGCTAAGCATTAGTAAATAGTTCATGATTATAAAGCCTTTTCCCTTAATAATAGTCATTATTAAGCAGTAATACATCTTTAAATAAATATAAAAATAAGGTGTTACTAAAGTTCTATATATTGTTCTGTGTATGTGATTTCAAAGTCTAGATTGGTCGGATTAACCCTTTAACTGCCGCATCCCTTTAAACTTGATTGTCAGAGGGTTACTGTAAATGCTTATGCCCGCTGGGCACAGTTTTCCCGATGCCACCGGGGTGGCGTTGCACTGACGGCTTGAGCCCGACATCGCTGCTTGCAGCTATATTTTTAATTATTTTTAGTGGGACAACAATTTAAAGCAGTATTGCACTTAATGTTTTTATGCTTAAACCCTTTTTCATTTTAGACTAATATACTATATATATATATTTTTTAAATAGCTCCTGTTTTTAACATCACAACAGTTTATTTATATGTTTATATGCTTTTAAATTAATATCAGATTCACAGCAGAGTTCTGTTGCAACAAATTATATTTTAAAAATAAAAATATATTTTATTTTTATTTAATTAATTTGTAATTTCTTTTTACCCAAAGCAAACTTGCATTGCATGAATTTTTTTTATTATTATTGGTTCATGCATTTCTTAGGAACATGCCAGTGCCAACAAAAAAGGTTTAAACATCCTTAAAATAATTTATACTTAAGAAGAAAAAGTGTTTAAGATACTATGACATGTTTTAAGAGAATACTATAAACCATTTATAAATCACTCTTTTTTTTCTTTTTAACTCAGGTTTAAAAAATATAATTTTTTTTTTTTTGCAAAAGCATTGTACATGTTATGCTTAAAGCAAGATTTATTTATTTTTTTACTGGAAAACAAGATAAAGAAGCTTATTCTTTGATGCAACAACACTTGAACAATCACGGTCAAACACTTCAGAATCGATTGTAGAAATACAAACATTGTGATTTTCTGCTCAGAAAACTGTTTCTACAAAACAGAAGCAGCTACTAACTAATGCCCTTCACTAAATCAGATTAAATCAGTCATCGACAAACACAAAAGATGCATTTGTTTCAGCGTTTAACAGCAAAAGCATGAAAGCACGTGAAACAGACGATCCACACACACTTTAACATATTACGATAATCAGACGGGAATACCACGGTAGCCTGAGCTTTAACGAACTATCAGTAATTAGCAGGTAATCTACTTCAGTTTTCCAGAAGAGATCAGATGTGCTAAACATGAGCCACATTTAAATCCAGACTCAAAACTCTATTCTTAACTGATTTGAAATCAATCTTTAACTCCTTTTAAGTTTTGAAATATTTTTTTATGATTACTGTACTTTTTTTTATGCAAAGCACTTTTAATTACCAGTATGCATGAAACGTGCTATAGGAATAAACTTGTCTAGTTTCATAAAAGCATGCAATCGTGTGTCACAACAGTTAGTGTTAGTCTGTTTAACAGCTTGCACAAGTAAAAACTGACAAATAAAACCGATTATTATTATCTGACTGTAAGAGTCGGTGGCATTGAAATATTGTGCTGCACTTTGCACTGAAACACATCTGATCTCTATAACAGCAGAAGAGATAAAACACACTCAGACTGAAGAAGAAAACGGTTTATCTCACAACACAGACTCCTTTCATGAAGTTCTGAAAACCTTCTCAGAATTGCAAAATAGAAACTTCATCCTTGTTTTCTCAGAAGTAAGTTTTTAATCTAGCAATTCTGATTTTTCCCCTATTTGTTTCATCAAACAAATTTAAAAGCCACTTTTTAGTCACACAATTCTGACTTTTTCCTGAAAAAAAAAAAAATCACAATTATCTCTTCAAAAAGAATTTAATCTAATGTTAGAAACAAGTTTTCCATAAATATCAGATGTAAAAACCCAGGCTAAAGCAAGAGATAGGGTAAATAACACATTGCATGTGAATGTGTTGAGATGCATGTGAGAGTTGCATCATCTGACTAGTATGACCAGACTAGTTAACACTGAAGTAGTGTTTACATCACTAGTTAGTGTAACTGTTTGAGTTAGGGACAGCTCACAAATCCACAATAAATTCAAAACGGTCAAAGATCGTCATGCATCTGAAAATCGTATTTTGTTAAACTTCTGCTGGACTAAAAAACTACAAACTCAAATCACGCTTTTAAATAACAGCCCTTTAAAAACCCAAGAAAACGCGATGACGCATGCCACGTCAATCCGAGCCTCCAGCGACTCATGCACGGGTCTGCATCGACACAAAACGCTTCTGATGCATATTCTATCATGCATTGACACTGATGAATAATACCGCTGTTCTTGATGTGATAAACACCTCAGCGGTTTTAACGCTTTTGCGTTGTTGTTGTTGTTGTTGTTGTTGTGCGCTATAACACGCTCGTGCATGTATAAACTCACCCTGATTAGTTGTCTCAATGTCAGAGTTAACATGGTAAATCGACCCAACTTCTCCAGGATCCAGCAGGCTTTTGCGTTCGCACGTTTTTCGTCCGTCGCCTAAATGACAGTAGATTAACGATAAGCGCGAGTGCTCATGGGAAATGTAGTCCTGTCATAGAAGAGGAGGCAGTCGCGCAGTCGGGAGTTCAAGACACTGGACTACAAACTGACGTCAGAACTTACACAAAACCTGGGAAGTGTTCCTTACATCTCAATTTATCTGTTTATTAAGTTGATTGCATTAGATTTAATCATTTATTTCCCTTTTTTCTGGTGTTTAATACAATTTAAACAGTTTAAGTTATAGTATATATATATATATATATATATATATATATATATATATATAATTTCTTTTTCAGTTTTGTTATTTGATTTTTTTTTTTTTTTAAATAATAGCTTAGAGTTTCCTGTAGTTTTCCATGCAATCTCTCAATTTCATAAAGGTTGCATGCACTGACCAATAATTATTTAATATTTGCTGATTACATGGACTTGCACCTCAACAACTCTCAGACAGAAAAGTACAGTAAACTGCAGAAATTAATGCTTGTAATTACATTAAATCATTGCATCATTAGTTATAGAGACATTTATTTTTATTTTCTTTCTAAATTGTAAATAAAACAGATTATTGTTGTATTTTTCACATACACACAAAAATACTTGTGAATCGTGTCACTTTTCATTTCAATGTAATTTTTGGTGAAGTACACAAGGAGTTTCTGAGTTAAAGTTCCACACCTTTCTTCAGATGTAATTGCATTTATTTACATATGTGTTCATGCTAATATCATTCTGATATAAACCTACATTAATGAAAAGAGGATACATCATAATGATGAACTATCATAAATATATTCTCAACTTAGTTTTTATCTTTAATTTTTATTCTGGATTTTTTTTATATATCAAAATAATGAAAAATACCCCACCCCATGAACACAAACACACACTTACCATCAATCCAGTAACGAACCGTCAGCAATTAATAGTAAACGAAGCATGTTTTCTCTTTCAGCTTCTGCGATGTGATCAGAATTCAGACCTGATTGTGTACAGAAAATGCACTTTTTACACTAAATGCCCAATAATTAAGATTTTCTTAAAGCATCATCATCATCATCATGATAATAACAGCAGGTCAGACCGGTTAGATTTAATTATTTATTTGTGATACATTATTTACACACACTTTTCCCCATGTATACTATACACATCATCAAGCAATACTTCTGCGCTCCTCTCATCTCTCCGATTCACAGACTGATCGGTGTCCGAAAATAAAGAAAGATGTTTCCGTTTAGAAACAGGGAATCATTCCGTCTGTGTCTCTTCAAGCTTTATTCAGAGCTAGTAAATAGATAAGCTATGTCTTTAATTTCATTATATATAAAGGTGATTCATACACATTCTGTTAGATAGCTACATTCATTCAGATCTGTTCATTACTCCACCGATAACGACTCTAATAGTCTGGTTCTCCTGAAAGCTTGATCAATCTGCACATGGTTCTACAAAATAAAGGTTCTTTATGGGAATCAAGGTTTCAAGAAGATGCTTTAACATCCAACTTATATCGTTCTTTATATTGGAAAAATCTTCTTCAGAGGAAAAGAAAAAAGGGTTTATTTCAAGAATTGAAAAGTGTTTCTCTAAGAAGCTTTAAGGGAAAAATCTTGTGCTGTCAAACAATTAATCACGATTAATTCAAAATAAAAGTTTTTGTTTACATTATATACATATATATATATATATATATATATATATATTTACACATTTATTTATTCATATTCTTATATTTTATATTATATAGCTCACGAATATATTTAATATATAAACAACATATTTTTCTTAAATATATAAATGCATGTCTTATATATATATATATATATATATATATATATATATATATATATATATATATATATATATATACAATGTAATATACACAGTATGCACACATATATTATACAAACAAAAACTTTTATTTTGGATGCAATTAATCGCAATTAATCATATGACAGCACTGGGAAAATCATTAAGGTTTTGCTTAAAATCACAAATTAATCATATTTTGAAGTCAAAACTGATTCATGCTCCTAAACAAATTCACTCTAAAGAAAATAAATCACCTTTCTTCATGAGTGATATCAAAAATCAATATTTTTCATCCACGTTTTATAGTATATTTCCATCATCATCATCATCCGAGCTAGTGAAGTCTGATGTACGTTGAGACCCTGATCAGACCATTAGAGACCAGATCTCAACTGGTTTTATCTCCATTCTGAGAGACATGAGCAGGATCAGTAGAAAAACGACGTGTTGGTCTAACAGTCGATGGACGGAAACAGACGAAAGCATAAAGAAACCAATATTAAGAGCTGAAGGGATTCGGCCGAATCTTCCCATACGTGACCCTGGAGCACAAAACCAGTCACAAGGATCATTTTTTAGATTTATGCATCATCTGAAAGCTGAATAAATCATCTTTCCATTGATGTACAGTTTGTAAATGAGATATTTTAAAAATCTGAAATCTTGATCATCTTTAAAGTTGTTCAAATGAAGTTCTCAGCATATTACTAATCAAATATGATATATCTATGATAGGAAATTAAGTAAATATCTTGATGGAACATGATCTTTCCTCAATATCCTAATGATTTTTGGCATCAAAGAAAAATGTATCATTTTTGACTCATATACAATGTATTGTTGGTAATTGCTACAAATATATCCGAGTGACTTAAGACTGCTCCTGTGCTGCAGATCTGTTAAAAACAAAGCTGCTTCACAAAACAATCACTTTTAGTTCCAATAATCTTCAGATGTTAAAAATTCTTCTATGGCATTGTGAAGCCCCTTTATTTTTAAGAGTGAGGGTCACATATACAAAATAAAACGCAGATGGAAAATGCCTCATCCCAAATACGGATGCTCGCTCTGAAAGTTGTAGTCCGGACAGACCTTCTGCACCAGCTTGTAGTCGATGCTGAAGAAGGAGATGAAGATGCAGATGACTTTGAAGGGTTTGGCGCAGAGCCAGGACGAGTGCGACTGGGTGTTTTCAGTGAAGCAGGTCTGCGATGGATCGTAAAGACAGGGTTTGGGTTTCTTGGAGCGGTCCGTCTTCTCGTACTCCACGCGACAGTTGAAGGCTTTGATGTCTTTGGGGTCGACGGTGGACTGGTGCTGCTGGTGGAACTGGATCTCTGGGTGAAGGGGTTTCTGGAGAACCTCGAACTCGACGATTTTGGACGGAGGAACGATGCTCACCGACACGTTCCCGAGACTGGAGGAGTTGTGGCGGAAGTAGACCGTGAACGTCCCGTTGACGTGGTCCACGATCTTCCCCGTCACCAGCAGACTGAACTTGAGCGTCTTGACGTTGAAGTAGAAGTCGCCCCAGCCGAAGATCTTTTTAGTCTTCATGGAGGTTTTGAGGGAGGGTTTGCGTTTGGGACGGTAGCCTGTGTGGTCCTGGAGATGAGACTGGTTTCGCACCCATTCGTAGGGGTTCTGGAAGCTGAAGGTGGGTGGTTTGGGCTTCGTGGGCGTGTGGTCCAGCGTGGAGAATATCCTGGAGGTCTGGTGTGGAGGTTTGACGGCTCCTGACGGAGCGGGAACAGAGTACGGGAGGCTCTTGAAGACTGTGCTGGACGCTCCCTGCTCCAGATAATCCAGAGGTTTGCCCACGTGTTTCTCCAAGCCATGCACCTGCAAACACACACACACACACACACACACACATTAGCTTTCCATTGATGTGTGGTGTGTGAGGAGGACAATATCTGTCTGAGATACAACTATTTGAAAATCTGGAATCTGAGGGAGAAAAAAAATCTAAATATTGAGAAAATCACCTTTAAAGTTGTTCAAATGAAGTTCTTAGCAATGCATATTACTAATCAAACATGAAGATTTTATATATTTACAGTAGGAAATTTACTAAATATCTTCATGGAACATGATCTTTACTTAATATCCTAATGATTTTTGGCATCAAAGAAAAAACTTGATACATTTTATAATTTGATAATTCTATATGTAATACAAAAATATATATACATAAAATATACAAATATGAAAAATTTCAATATTTCAATATTTGTTCAATATAATACTTAAAACATAAAAATAACTATAAAATATTTTATTACATTTAAACAATCCGAAATGTAAATGCAATAATTCATGAAGATTTCTTTGGAATAAGAAATAAGATGTAAAAATAATAAATGAGGTTAATCAATATTGAAATATATTTAAACATTTTAAAATTTAAAGTTAATAATTAAATAAATAAAAAATCTCTTAAATATATAAATATAACACTTTAAAATTAATGTTTAAAAATGTCAAAATAGGGGCGTGGTTGGACACCGAATATGTAAGACGTGTCTCCATTTCGCTCCGCGAGTTTGTGTTTATTTTAACTCTTTAATACAGTTTATTTTCATTAATTAGGCTGGTGCAAAATTGTGACGATTACTTTGTCAGTTTTGGTGTGTTTTGGGGGAATTTCAACCGACAATGGCAGCTCCACGTGGAAACTCGGCTCGCACAGGCCGTGCTAATAAAGCTTCTCCCTCGACTGAGCCTGCATCTCCGCCGAAGTTAGTCACGGACCCCGAGTGTGCGCCCAATTTGGATCATCTCCGGGCTATGTTAGATCAGTTGAAAGGGGATATTTGCGGCAAAATAGACTCGCTGTCATGCGAGCTTCGAGCGGACATTTCTTCGGTAAGAGAGGAGCTTAGGCACGCAATTGAACCGATGCAACAAAAACTCAGCTCCCATGATCAAGTTATTACGGAGTTGCAGCGCGCGTGCACTGACCACAGTGACCTGCTAACTTCACTGGATTCAACAGTTTCCACGCTAAAAGCCGAGGTTAAACAGCTGACCGATAAGTGTGAAGACCTGGAGGGTAGAGCGAGGAGGAACAACATACGGCTGGTAGGTGTGCCGGAGGGGGCCGAAGGTGGGCGCCCTACTGAATTTATTGCCCAGCTGCTGATGGACTCCCTCGGCCTGGAGGAGTTGCCCCTGCTCGATCGGGCGCATCGCACTCTCCGATCCAAGCCCAGTGATGGTAAACCACCCCGACCCTTTGTGATTCGTGTGCACTTTTTTCACGTGAGGAATGACATTTTACGCCGGGCCAGCGAGGCCCCTTTTCTCCACCAAGGTAAAAGACTGTTTCTCTTTCCTGACTATACTTCGTCAGTTGCGAAGAAACGTGCGGCATTCACGGACGTAAAACGTTTGTTACATTCGTGTCCTGGAGTGAAGTTTGGATTGATGTTTCCTGCGATTTTGAAGATCACTCTTCCCGGTGGAGCTACACACAACTTTGAGGACCCAGCCACTGCAATGGACTTTGTCAAGGTGAACTTAAAGTCTGGTGTCTCTTCTGGAGCTACAATTTGAAAGCGGCTGGCAGTCTGTTTGGTAAACGGAGTTAATTTAACCCGTTTTCTGTTGGTAAACTGCACTGCTTTAGGTTTGTGACACTTGGACTTGAGTCACTTTTCATATTTTGATACTGTGTTTGTTTATATATTTTTTTTATGCTTTATTACAACTCGCATGTGCACTATTGGTTTGTGCTGTTAAAGGAGCGTGCTAGGATGTTTTTGTTAGTTTGTAGGATTTGCTCGCGTCTTGTTTGGGAAGACGCTTCAGCTCGTGGGGTGGTGGGTGGGGGTGTGGGGAGTTCTCTCTTTTTCTCTCGCTGTGTGTTTTGTATTTTGGTTAGTCAGGTCGCCCATGTTTTAATTTATTTCTGTGACTGTTACATTCATACATTCCATGCTGCAGTGTATACTAACACTTGACTAGCATGCAGCAGTCTAGGATGCCACGACATTCAGGGACAGGACTCAAATTTGTTAGCTGGAACTGTAATGGTTTAAATCAGCCTATTAAACGTAGCAAAGTTCTTCACCATCTTCAACAATTAGGTGCCCATATTGTTTTCCTTCAAGAGACTCACTTAAAATCTTCCAGCCATATCAGATTAAAGGGGAGGTGGGTCAGTCAAGTATTTCATTCTAGTTTTAATTTTAAATCTAGGGGTGTTGCAATTTTGATTCATAAATCGGTTCCTTTTGTGTGCTCTAATGTAATAGCTGACCCCAATGGGAGGTTTGTGTTTGTTACGGGACAGCTATATAGTAATTCTGTGATTCTGGCCAATGTGTATGGTCCAAACTGGGACGACGACAATTTTTTCCATCAATTGTTCGCCAAATTACCTGACATGTCCACACATCTACTTATTATGGGGGGTGACTTCAACTGTTGGCTTAATCCTGTATTAGATCGTTCTTCTACTAGACCAGGTGTGCCCTCAAGGTCTTCTAAGACCATTTTATCCTTTATGGATGAGTTCTCAGTCTCTGATCCATGGCGCTTTCTTAATCCGTCTGGTAAAATGTATTCTTTTTTTTCTCATGTACATCACTCCTTTTCTCGTATTGATTATTTTCTCCTGGACAACCGTTTTCTCCATTCTGTTCAGTCTTGCTCTTATGATACTATTCTATTATCAGATCATGCTCCGACCACACTGGAGTTATTCATACAGGAACGTGAACTTATACGCCCCCCGTGGCGTCTCAATACGCGCTTGCTATCTAATGAGGATTTTGTTAAGTTTGTTTCTAATCAAATTGACTTTTTTCTTACTACCAACAGAACTCCAGGTATCTCAGCCTCCCTTCTTTGGGAGACTTTGAAGGCATACATTAGAGGTGAAATTATTTCATACAGCAGCTATGAGAACAAACAACGGAAAAAAAAATTAAAGGATTTGAGGTTACGAATCTCCCAGCTTGATAATATCTATGCTTCCTCCCCATCCCCTAACATATATAAGGATCGTCTCTCTCTTCAGGCTGAGTTTGATGTTCTTTCTACTAAAGAGATTGAGGAGCTCTTATTTAAGGCTAAATATTGTTATTATGAATCTGGGGATAAGGCGACCAAACTTTTGGCCCATCAGCTTCGACAGGCTTCCTCCTCTCAGCAGATTCCACAAATTCATACTCCTTCTGGTGTAACAACTGATCCTAAAAAATTAATGATCAGTTTAAACTGTTTTACTCCTCTTTATATAATTCTGAGGTTGGGTCTGATATGTCAGCCCTGAAGAGTTTTTTTGACTCACTGGAGTTGGTTATGGTAGATGCTGATATTGCTGAGCAGTTAGAGGGTCCGATCACCATAGATGAACTTAAAAGGGCAACATTTTCTATGCAGTCTGGAAAATCTCCAGGTCCGGACGGTTTTCCGACCGAGTTTTACAAGACCTTCTTTGATAAATTAGCACCAGTTTTGTTAGAAATGTTCAATGAATCTTTTACTCTTTCTAAATTACCTCACACTCTTAATCAGGCCTCCATATCGTTACTTTTAAAAAAGAATAAGGACCCTCTTTCCTGTTCAAGTTACCGTCCAATTAGTCTTTTACCTGTAGATGTAAAACTTCTGTCTAAATTATTTGCTCTGCGACTGGAATCAGTTTTGCCTTTGATAATCTCTGCTGATCAGACAGGTTTTGTCCAGAACAGACATGGGTTCTTTAATCTCAGACGACTTCTCAATGTTGTTTATAATCCTTCCACCTCAATGGGGCCGGAAGCCGTAATTTCATTAGACGCGGAGAAGGCTTTTGATAGAGTGGAGTGGAACTATCTTTTTTACGCTTTGGAGAAATTTGGTTTTGGCCAGGAGTTCATTTCTTGGATTAAGTTGCTCTATTCATCCCCTGTGGCTTCTGTCAGAACTAATGACACCCATTCAGATTATTTCCCTTTGCACCGCTCCACTCGTCAGGGCTGTCCTCTAAGTCCTCTTTTATTTGCTGTTGCTATTGAACCTCTGGCTATTGCGCTTCGTTCAGAGCCACGCATCACTGGAATAACAAGATATGGTCTTGAACAGAAGGTCTCCCTCTATGCAGATGACTTATTACTATATGTTTCCAATCTCTCTGTCTCCGTTCCAGCTGCTCTTGACATTCTTAGGTCATTTGGTCAGATTTCAGGCTATAAACTAAATTTGGACAAGAGTGAGCTGTTTCCTTTAAATCAAGATGCCCAAAATGCGGCTCAGGGTTTCCCATTCAAAATTGTCCCATTTGGCTTTAAATACCTTGGTATCCAGATTAGAGACCGATTTGAAGATTTGTTTCATTATAATTTTGCCCCTTTGTTAGATCAGATACGGATGGACTTTCAGCGGTGGTCATTGTTGCCTCTTTCCCTTATGGCCAGGGTCAATTCGGTTAAGATGAATATCCTCCCAAAATTGTCCTATCTCTTCCAGTGCATACCCATCTTTCTTCCTCAGTCTTTTTTTCAAAAATTAGACAAGTTAATCACTGAGTTTATATGGAACAGGAAGGTCCCTCGTTTGCGAAAGGAGCTGTTGCAGAGACCTAAGACCCTTGGGGGCTTGGCCCTTCCCAACTTGAGGTTTTATTACTGGGCTTCCATCCTTAGAGTAATTCAGCTTTGGATTTCTCTGGAGGGGGCACCAGTTCCTCCTACATGGTTGAGTATGGAGATGTTTTCTGTTAAACCTGCTTCGTTGACTGCCCTCATTCACGCTCCTCTTGGCTTTTCTCCCTCCCCTTTTTGCAACAATATTTTAGTTAAATCCATTATTAAAATTTGGAAGCAATTTCGACGCCATTTTGGTTTACAGACCTTCTCTTTCCTAGCACCTTTATCAGCTAACCCTGTTTTTCATCCTTCCTTAATTGATGGGGCTTTTTCTTTGTGGTCTGATTATGGCATCAAGGCATTTAGGGACTTGTATATTGCTGGTACATTTGCATCCTTCCAGCAACTCTCAGAGAAATTCCATTTGCCTAAACAGCATTTTTTTAGATACCTTCAAGTTCGTAGTTTCATTCGCAATCTTAGCCCCAATTTCCCAAATCTCCCAGTGGCCTCTCTAATCGACTCCTTTTTAACCCCATTGCCTACCCTTAAGGGTGCGATTTCCCGTTTATACAATCTCATCTATTCTTTGCAGCTTACCCCGCAGCATAAAATTAAAACCCAATGGGAGGAGGATCTAGGAGAGGGAATCTCGGAGGAGCTGTGGGTTGCCATTTTGCATCGGGTTCACTCCTCATCTGTTTGTGCTAGACATGGTTTGATCCAGTGCAAGATTCTACATCGTACCCATTTCACTCGAGTGAGGCTTTCCAAAATCTATAACAATGTCGATCCCACGTGCATTAGATGTCATCAGGCTCCAGCTACCCATGTTCATATGTTTTGGTCTTGTCCTTCACTATTTAATTTTTGGACGCAGATATTTGACTCTATTTCTGTTTGTACGGGGGTTCAATTTGATCCAACAGCATGTACGGCTTTGTTTGGAGTTTTACCTCCTACTTTGCAACTTCCTAAATATAAAGCTGACTTTGTAGCCTTTGTCTCCCTTTTGGCTAGACGTTTGATTTTATTAAGGTGGAAGTCTCCTGCACCGCCTTCTCATTTGTCTTGGATCAGGGACATACTTCAGTTTGTGAAGTTGGAGAAAGTTAGGTGCTCGATACATGGTTCTCTTGCAAAGTTTAATAAAACTTGGGGTCCATTTTTTGCACATGTTGAGGGATTGACTTTTACGGCTATTCCAGAGTAGTCACCCTGATTGTCTATTAATTGTGAGTTTCTTCTTGTGTGAATTTGTAGAATGCTGTGATGTTTTTATTAATCTATGTGTAAGTGAACATATTGGACTTTTATTTAGTGGGTGGTGACCATTTTGTGTTTTTGGTTTGTTCTGTTTATTTTATTTTATATATTTTTTTTATATTTTTTTTATTTTTTTATTATTATTATTATTATTTTTTTACAAGAAAATTATACCATTTAAACTATTACTATTATTCCTTATCTTTTATTTATTTTTATTTTATTTTTTCTTGTCAGTTGTACTTGACACTGTCTTGACACCCGATTTGTTACCTCTTGATTTTGTTATGTCACTTGAAAATCAATAAACAAATGTTTAAAAAAAAAAAAAAAAAAAAAAAAGTCAAAATAATGATAAATATATTTAATTATATTTATACTTTATAACAATATTTTATTACATTTAAACATTTTAAAATTTAAATGTAATTATTACTTTACCAAATAACTCTTTAAAAATAACAAACAAAAATGTTTGACTTTAGTCTGATAAACAGACATTTAAATATATAAATATAAAAAATAAAAAAATATATATTTAATTATATTTAAACTGTATAACAATATTTTATTATATTTAAACATTTAATATAATAATTAAATATTTGACATTTTTTATAGTCTTTAAAAATGAAAAACAAACATACAATATGACTATGAAATATGATAAAGATGACAACTCTAATTAAAACCAATTTGGATTTATTTGCTTTTTTTAAAAGAATCATTTCATGTTTATGGCTTTAAGTATGTACAGATATTGTGCTTATGAAAAACATGAATCGATAATAAATCAGCAGTGCATTGATTCTGCGATGTGTTTAGTCCTGATGGATTCAGTATTAATTGCTGAAGACAGAAACACAGAATAATTAAACACCCAAAACACAATTGGATTTTGCACATGTACTATTAGAGCGAAGAAATGATTATCAATGACTCAAGAAAAGCACATTTGCTGTAATCAGTGTGAAGACAGGATCAATAACACACATCATCTAGAGCCATGTTCATAATTCATACGCTGTCTCTCCGGGACATTTCTATTTATACAGTTCATTTCATGTTGTTGTCACTGCTCTATTTACACAGATCTGTCCTTGTGTCACTTCTGCTCTGTTTGCTTCTCGTCTTTAGTCCGGAGAGCGTGTGAATATTAATAAAGACTGATTGACTGGAAACAGAGATGCTTCTGCCGCTTAATATCTGACGTTATTCTGTTCTCATCATCAGAGATATACTGGAAAACAATAAAGAACAAGTCAAGAAAATCTTGTGCGCACACACAATAAAGAATGACATGGATTAAAAAATGGTGACTTTTTATCATTATTTTTTTTCTTATTATTATTCTGATTCACAATTCCGACTTTTTTCTTACAATTCATTTTCTTGCAATTTGACTTTTCTTGCAAATAAACTTTTTTCTTTGCGTTTCTGACTTACAATTTAGACTTTTTCTTGCAATCCTGACTTTTCTTTCAATTATTTTTTCTTGCAATTTTGACTTTTCACAATAAT
Source organism: Carassius auratus (assembly GCF_003368295.1). NCBI lineage: Eukaryota > Metazoa > Chordata > Actinopteri > Cypriniformes > Cyprinidae > Carassius > Carassius auratus. The sequence continues at coordinate 26,679 of NW_020528096.1, forward strand.
TTTTTTCTTGCAATTCAGACTTTTCGCGTAATTATTATATTTTTCAGTTCAGACTTTTCTCGTAATAATTTTTTCTTGCAATTCAGACTTTTCGCGTAATTATTTTTTTCAGTTCAGATTTTTCTCGTAATAATTTTTTCTTGCAATTCAGACTTTTCGCGTAATTATTATATTTTTCAGTTCAGATTTTTCTCGTAATAATTTTTTTCTTGCAATTCAGACTTTTTTCGCGCAATTATTTTTTCTTGCATTCAGAATTTTCTCGCAATTATTTTTTCTTGCAATTCAGACTTTTTTCACGTAATTATTTTTTCTTGCATTCAGAATTTTTTCGCAATTATTTTTTTCTTGCAATTTTCACTTTTTTCGCAATTTTTACTTTTTTCTTGCAATTAAGACTTTTCGCATAATAATTTTTTCTTGCAAGTCAGCCTTTCTCGTTATTTTTTTTCTTGCAATTCATACTTTTTTCGCAATCAGTTTTTCTTGCAATTCAGACTTTTCTCTCAATTCTTTTTTCTTGTAATTATTTTTCCTCACAATTCTGACTTTTTTTTTCTCACAATTTATACTTTTTTCTCACAGTTCTTAGTTATCTTGCCATTCTTCTTGGAATTCTGACTTTTCTCACAGTTTTGACTTTTCCCTTGTGATTATGAGTTTATATCTCTTTATATCTCACAATAACTCCTCACTTAAAAGATCAAGCAGCACATTTTCAAACTGTGACACCAAACATCTTTGGTTCTTGTGTGTTTTGTAACAAAATATCATGCCATGGCGAGTAAATATGTGCATTGACTGTCAGAGCTTAACAGATCTTAAATGAAGACTTCAATGAACAGCTTCAGTGATCGGGTCAAAAGAGCAGCAGAGAATAAACATCACATCACACACGAGCTGCTCTCGTCTTCATTACAGATTCCCATCCGCAAACGTCCAAACACACGCTCATCATCTGAACACAAGCAGGTCTCCGTTTGTTACAACATTCATCAGTGTGGCTCCTAATGTATTCAATCAGTAAATTAATTTAGCTGCGCGTGTCTGTGGGATCGAACCGATCAGAGCGATTGATTAAAGTGGTATAAGTGAGAGAATATTGATCACTGACAACACAGATTAAAAAAGAGCTGATGATGGATGTGTATCGAGCGGAGGACGACTGGAAGTGCGTTTGAACACTCGTTTCTCACTTCAATGCAGGAACTGCATCGTTCACCGCAGCTGTAACGAAGATTATTATTGAGCGCTGACCTCAGAAATGAAACACGGCCACATGGAAACATACGGGAATAACTGCGGTAAATAAACGGGAGGCCTTCAACTAACACGTTATAATGGAAATTTATTGTAAAAACTTAGTGGTGGCTGCTATAGTTAATAAATGTTAGTTTATTTATAATAAAATAAATACAAATATTCAAAAAAATTATTTATTTTTTTTAGCTGCAAAGCTATTTTTTTCTGAAATAAAAATGTTAAAAAATTATATAGATATATTTTTTAAAAATTCTACAACTTGAACTAAAATTAACATGAAGCCAGAATATATATAAAAATACAATCTTTTAAATAACAAAAACTATAGTAGTATATCAATTATACAATATAAAATGTTTTATCCATCCATATTTTTATACAAAATAAAATAAATGAACACTTTTTTTCATTAAGGACACATTCAATTGATCAAAAGACATTTGTAATGTTACAAAATATTTCTACTTCAAATAAATGCTGTTCTTTTGAACTTTCTGTTCATCTGAGAATCCTGAAAAATTTAATGTAGCATGGTTCCACAAAAATAATAATGTTTTGAACATTGATGATAATCAGAAATGTTTCTTGAGCAGTAAATCATCATATTATTCTGATTTCTGAAGATCATGTGACACTGAAGACTGGAGGAATGATGCTGAAAATACAGCGGAGCATCACAGAAATAAATTACACTTTAACACAGATTCACACAGAAAACAGATGATTTACATCAGAATAATATTTCACAATTTTTACTGTACCTTTGATCAAATAAACTAATTTCAAGCTCATATACAGTGATTTCTACATTCACATCGTTGACTGATGCGGGTCAGCACATGGTCAGCATCTGCACATCTCATCTGCTCTGGTGACCTTTGACCTCTATGATAGACGCCTTCAGGTCAGTACAAGCCCAATGCCGATCAATGATGATTTCACATCATCACTGATTATTGATTCCACTGCTGTCACATATAAAATAATGGCTTCTATTTTAATATACTTTAAAATATAATAATAATAAATAATAAATAATAATAAAATATAAGTTTATGAGATTTGTAAATTATTCCATTCCTTTTTTACTCACAATTTGTACAGTGTCCCAACTTTTTAGTAATTGGGTTTGTAGAACTATTATGATTCTTTTGTACACTGTGACTTTATTTTCATGGCAAAATAACATTTATCCCCTCCGGATTTCTAATGTGAAAAACATAAATGCTGTTTATACCTCATGGAATAGACTGTTATAGTGCTTTATGCTTTTAAATAATAAAAATACACCTTATAATTAAATTAACAATAGAAAAACATATGTAAAATTTGGGTTCAAATGATATTATTTTGCAAAAAAAAAAAAAAAAAAAAAAAGAAAAAAAATTCTAAATCGTGCAAAAATAGATTTTTTTGCAGCATAAATTTGCAAGATTCATTCAATAATGCATGATAGTAAAACATTAAAAAAATCACAGTAATGAGAATCAGCATTGACCAAAAATAAATGAATAGAATAAAAATGAAAAAAGCATGTAAACATATACAGTATGCATTAGAGAAATGAGAATTTGGGTGAAGAAAGTGGTAAAAAAAAACATGCTAAAATGAGCTTCATTCTCTACCTGCAAAATATTATTTTAATTTTTTGGTAGATTTTGTGCAGACATTCCATTGTGAGGTTCACCACTGTAATTAAAAAAACTAATAATTTACTAAAGTATAGTGAGAATCAGCAATGATAATAAAAAAAATTAACAAAATTTGATGCATTAAGAGTAAAAAGAATTTATGTAAAAGAAAATTATTATTTTGAAAAAAAAAAAAAAAATCTGAATCATGCAAAAATGGATATTATTATTTTTTTCTGCAAAAATTTGCAAGATTCATTCAATAATGCATGATAATAAAACATAAAAAAGTGTAAAGAATTTATGCTAAAAAAGTGAAAACACTTCACTGTGTAAAAATATGCTTCATTTGTGGAAAATATCATTCTGCTTTTTTAATGTAGTTTCCATACAGATATGTGACCTGGACCTGCCATTGTGAGATTCACCCAAAAATGCACGATATTAAAAAAAGCAGAATTTCTGTCCTGAAAGCAGTTAGGAGGACAGATAAGAGTTCATAACGCGCCGCAGACGAGAGGAGGAGGTCGTTAGCAGCTTTTCAATTTGAGTGATACATTTACAAGTCTGCAGACAGCAATATCAAGTGGAAAGCTGCTGTCGATTACCAAAATACAGCATTTCTCCTGATGTATAACACGCTCAGGCTTTCCTTCTTCTTTATGCGCCATCTCTGCACCGAGGAGGAATAATAACCCGTCGAGTCGAACAGAAGATGGAGTAATCCAGCCAGACGAACTGTGTATACATATGTATGTCTCAGGGAATCTAATATAAAGAAAATCTGATTACGGTGGCTTGAGATCGCGAGCGGTGGAGGGAAATGGCTTTATTGGTGCAGCGAGAGCAGAAGGAGAGGCCATTAATAATCACTAACTTCATTTGAGACACTATGAGCAGAAAGCATCTTAAGAAAGTCTTCATGAGGCAGCGGAGCCGGAAACACGGCACAGGATCAAACCGCCGCAATTAAGCCGAGTCTGCATCGATCCACAGCGCATCGCCTCCTCGGGTCGCCTCTGTTAGCGTCCGGCCCACGCTGACCGTCCCACAGGAGCGATGGGATCACGAGAAACACCACACACACTCTCAACACTCTACAACTCTAATTGGAGTTTTATTTCATGCAATCGGAATTTATTTCCATCTAAGATGCTGAAGCATTGGTCCTCTATCACCACACACACACACACACACACACACACACTCAAAGACAAACACACACACACACACACACACAAAGATGAATATTCAGAGTTTAGTGATCACATGGAAACATAGCAAACATGAGTTAAGTTACACTAGCAATCAAAAGTTTATAATAATTATCTTCTGTTCACCGAGGCTGCATTTATTGATTAACAGTACAGTAAAAATGTTAAATATTATTACAATTTAAAATAAGTGATTTCTACACAAATCTAAAATAAAATGTAATTTATTGCTGTGATGAAACACTGAATTTCTAATCATTTGAATCAGTGCTGCTTTACTGTCATTGAGATGCTATATTTCAAATCAGGTGTTGTTTTTCTTTTTCTTTTCTGTTTTCATTTTAATCTAAGTTAACATTTTAATAATTGTATTGTTTCAGTCAGTTTCCACAAAAATATTGTGCAGCACGACTGTGTTCAACATTGCTAATAATCAGAAATGTTTCTTGAGCAGTAAATCATCATATTATTCTGATTTCTGAAGATCATGTGACACTGAAGACTGGAGGAATGATGCTGAAAATACAGCAGAGCATCACAGAAATACATTACACTTTAACACAGATTCACACAGAAAACAGATGATTTACATTAGAATAATATTTCACAATTTACACCCTATTTTTGATCTAATAAACACAGATGAGCAGATGAGCCTTCTTTTAAAAACATTAAAATTTCCATTAAATCCAAACTTCATTTATTCAGGACAGTAGAGTTTAACGCTTCCTCTTGCTTCCACTGACAGAGAAATAGTTTGAGAACTCTTTATTTTGACAATAATCTCGTAAGAAACTTTTGCCTTTTCCTTTAAAATGAAAATGACATTTAATTATGAGACGAGAAATACAGCCCAAAGGAAAAGAGATAAACCGCTGGGAAGAGAGCGAGAGAGAGAGAGAGAGAGAGAGAGAGAGAGAGAGAGATTATCATGGAAAGAGAGTGAGTGAGCAATAAAGTATCAGAGACGAGAGAAATTGAGCTGAGACTGATAACACAGAAATAAAATGTGGAGGAGAAGAAAGTGAGAGACTGAATTACCACAACAGAAGAAGAAGATGATCTTATTAGTGAAAGAAAGAGAAAGATGAAGGAAGAGTTCAGCCAGGAACTCATCATTTACTCAACGTTTAGCAGAATGTTCCAGCTGCACTGATGCATTTAATGCTTAAAAAATGAGCAAAAATACCATGCAATATATTTAAAATCTTCAGAAATGCACTATTACGGCTCGACAGTCTCTGATTTCATTGTAAGCTGCAGCTCTAGGGGACAACTTAAATTTATTAAAATCGTTGTGAGAACGTTGTTTTATTTATGAAACATTGAAATGTCCAGTGATGGTAATATTATTTATTGGTAGGATCAGATTTTTATCCGGAATACAGATTTGGTTCAGTGTGACAGTGTGTGTGTGTGTGTGTGTGTGTGAGTGAGTGTGTGTGTGTGTGAGTGTGTGTGTGTGTGTGTGTGTGAGTGTGTGAGTGTGTGTGTGTGTGTGTGTGTGTGTGTGTGTGAGTGTGTGAGTGTGTGTGTGTGTGTGAGTGTGTGTGTGTGTGTGTGAGTGTGTGTGTGTGTGAGTGTGTGTGGTAAATGAGTTCAGGTGTAAAGCGCTTTCTGATTATTGACTCTGAAAGTGAAGAATCTCATTAAAAGCAGACGCGCTCGTTGCAGCTCTTGTCATAACAGCAGGATAAAGAGACAAACAGCCTGG
>NW_020528096.1:37500-40000 GCF_003368295.1 Carassius auratus
CAAATGACTGATTGCAAGCTCATGATGAATTTTATTCCAGGTGATGTGAGGACTGACACTGTGCTCTAATTAGGCAAAAGTTTGGTGTAAAACGCTGCTAATTAAGTGCAATTCTGTGCATGAGAATCGAAAATAACCCCATCTGTTTGAGTGTGACTGGAGGAAACACTGACGGGGAAGAAGGAAAGAGAAGAACTGTGTTGTTTATGTCATTGCCTGGTGCTTAAGCTTTGGATTTCAGGCTTGAGTTGCCTCTCTGGCCCTGAAGGACTCGACAGATAATGCACGTTCTCCTCACAGCACCCCGGAGAATACACAGCCCCGTTACCGACCACCAGGACTGAGCACTTCACGGGCTATAGATCACCGGCACACGCGCACATCCCACAGGAGGAGAGCGAACCATCACACCCACAAAACCCACAGCCATCCATCATTCAGAGAGAGCGAAGAAAGACAGAGAGAGAGAGAAGAGAGAGAGACAGAGAAAATCATAACAATGCGAACAATAGCTGGGAGTCACAGTGAACCGAGTGATGTGACAAAACTAGAAACACACACCAAACTGCAAATTTCTAACAAACCAAGATGTTTTCATACTAGCCGTTTGCATTAAAATTGTGAATATGTATTTATTTACAAAGTAATATCAGAATTTGGAAATAAAAAAACAAGTCATTCATTTTCATTTACACAATAATTTGTTAGTACAATTTTTTTATTGTTTATAAAAGTTGACAGAAGATGCATGCAAGATTATATATACATACATATATACATATATATATATATATATATATATATATATATATATATATATATATATATATATATACACACAAAATTATGATTTACTAAATTGAAATTATGAGATATAGTCAAAACTATTCAATCATAATTATGAGATAAAAAGTAAAAATTATTATTTACTACTTCGAAATTATGAGATATAGTCAAAATTATTACTTAAATCATAATTTTGAGATAAAAAGTCAAAATTATGATTTACTAAATCGATATTATGAGATATAGTCAAACTTATTACTTAAATCATAATTATGAGATAAAAAGTCAAAATTATGATTTACTAAATCGAAATTATGAGATATAGTCAAAATTATGACTTAAATCATAATTATGAGATAAAAAGTCAAAATTATGATTTACTAAATCGAAATTATGAGATAAAGTCCAAATTATGATTTACTAAATTGAAATTATGAGATAGTCAAAACTATTAAATCATGATATAAAAAGTCAAAATTATTATTTACTACATCGAAATTATGAGATATAGTCAAAATTATTACTTAAATCATAATTTTGAGATAAAAAGTCAAAATTATGATTTACTAAATCGATATTATGAGATATAGTCAAACTTATTGCTTAAATCATAATTATGAGATAAAAAGTCAAAATTATGATTTACTAAATCGAAATTATGAGATATAGTCAAACTTATTACTTAAATCATAATTATGAGATAAAAAGTCAAAATTATGATTTACTAAACCGAAATTATGAGATATAGTCAAAATTATTACTTAAATCATAATTATGAGATAAAAAGTCAAAATTATGATTTACTAAATCGAAATTATGAGATAAAGTCAAAATTATTACTTAAATCATAATTTTGAGATAAAAAGTCCAAATTATGATTTACTAAATCGAAATTATGAGATAAAAAGTTGAAATCATGACAAATCATAATTATGAGATAAAAGTTGAAATTATAATTTATTAATTCTAAATGAGATAAAAAGTCAAAATTATGATTTACTAAATTGAAATCATGAGGAAAAAGGTTGAAATTATGAGATAAAAATTACAAGTACAAATTTAAATCCTTGAGATTACTTTGTGGGAGATGTTGGGGCAAAAATGCTCTTGTTGGAGTTTTTGTTTTATATTTATATAATATGATAAGCGATATCACTCCTGCACCTCCTCATCATGAACACTATAAACAAACAGCTTTTCTAGCGGCTTGCTTGAAAGCGCAGTGACTTCCAGAAACGACGGTGGGCGATGCATCAAAAGATGACAGCTCCCCCATTCTTCTTGAAATAAGATCAGTAGGCGGAGAGTCCAGGCCGGCCTGTAACTTTAATCATTCATCTAAACAAGAGCTGCACTCGCACGAGCCCGCAGGAATCAGAAGTGACGGCGCTCCGGCACGCTCCTCATTTGTAAACGTGTAAACATATATTTGAGTCAGATTGCTGCCTGGTTCCCGAGCCCTCTGCAGATTTATGTATTGAGTGAGTTTTAAAATTCAGACGGGTGGCGGGGTGAGAGCGAGAAGTGTCCCGTCTTTAAGATGAGCGACACTAAGTGACAGTGATTGATGCCCTCTCCACTCCTGCTGCGAGACAAATCAACAGAAAAATATACGGAATAAAAAAGGAATATAGCAAATGCAGTCAGCAGGAGCGCGAGAGCACAGAGACACATCTACATAATGAAAAGAGGAGGGGAGGAAAACACACCCGAG
>NW_020528096.1:42500-195000 GCF_003368295.1 Carassius auratus
TATACTATATTTTAATAAGCTTTTATTTTTGTATTTTTAATTTTAATTGAAGTTTTGTAATTTTTATTATTTTATTTTTTATTATTATATTATTTATCATCATCTTGTTTTTTTTCTATGCCTTTTTGTTTTCGTTAAAAAAATATTTAAAACATATTTTTATTAATTAGCATTTTCAAGTTAAAATACATAACTTAATAACTAGCTGACTATACATTCATTTTAAGTTTTATGTTTAGATTTATTTAGATAAGGTTTATTTCAAGTCATTGAATAAAAAATAATAATAAAAATTTAATAACTCAAATGATCTCTCCAGTGATGTGTGGTTTGTTCGGAGGACAATATCTGTCTGAGACACAACTATTAGAAAATCAGGAATCTGAGGGAGCAAAAACATCTAAATATTGAGAAAATCATCTTTAAAGTTGTTCAAATGAAGTTCTTAGCAATGCATATTACTAACATTACTAACATTAAGTTTTGATATATTTGCGATAGGAAATGTACTAAATATCTTCGTGGAACATGATCTTTACTTAATATCCTAATGATTTTTGGCATAAAAGAGAAATGTATAATTGTGACTCATACAATGTATTGTTGTCTATTTCTACAAATATACGTCTGTGACACTGAGGACTGCTTCTGTGCTGCAGGGACATGAATATATAAACATATGAAAATAAAAAAAGTTGGTTATAAAATGTTTATATAATGTGTCTGTTTGAGGAATAGCAGAGAACAGTTTCTGCTCAGTGAAAAGAATAATGTGAAGAATCACAGGTAGTGTGTGTGTGTGTGTGTGTGTGTGTGTGTGTGTGTGTGTGTGTGTGTGAGCTGGTGCCAGATGGGCGTTTGCTCGGGTCACCTGACCTGTGGGATGGCATGGCAGGGTCTCAGACAGCTGGCACAAGAGCGACACAAAAACACCTCAAACCCTCAAACAAACACGAGCAAACTCTCCCGCTGCTTCCCAATGAGGCTCGGCATTATTCAGTGTGTGAAAACGTGACGAGTCGCATCTGCGGCTCACTTACTGATGAAACGGTCTGACAGAGCCTGAAGAAGCAGCTAATAGACTCCTGATACGAGACGCCTCACATCCTCTCAACACAGAGCCGCAGGACACACAGACTGTGACCGGGACAAATAAAGCTGAGGAGGAGGAGGCTTTCTGAGTGACCTCAGCAAATTAAGAATGAGCGATGAGGACGCGCCACTGAAGGACGAGTCTGGATCAACACCAGACTGTTTAACACAATTACACTGCCGTGCATTTTATCCTTCTTACATTAAAATCTCCTTCAGTTTATTGATAAATTAAAAAGAGAGAATGCAATATGAAATTGCATCCATCTATCCATGTTTTTCCTGACCAGAATCACTTGTGCTAGATGCATGTACAGTACATAAATCACTTCCTGTAGCTGAAAGTGTAGATCATGGTGCTTGCAACAATGAGGTCATGGGTTCGATTCCCAGGGAATGCATGAACCGATTAACATGCGTAGCACTGAATGCAATGCAAGTTGCTTCGGATAAAAAAATATCAGATTTGTTTTATTATTTTAGTTTTTTATTTGCATTCAAAGCAACAGTAATAATGAGGCTCTCAATTAGATTTCCAGAATTAAATATAATTTCAGCATCTAGATCGTGTTGATCAACCTTTAGAAAAATAAAAGTTATAGTAAAAAAAAGACTAGAACCTTAAAAAATGTTGTACTTGAAATAAATTCAATGTTAACAAAATTTTTTATTATATAGTAATTTAAAGGCAAAATTTCACATATAAAATTTGATGTTATAATTTAATTTCATGTGATGCAATTAAATAACTAACTATTTTTTATTAATGATAATGATATAGTTTTGGTTTTTGGTAACCCTGATATATTACAGCTTTTATTCATATTTTGAATTATTTTTTATTTTTATTTACGTTAAAGTTTTTTTTTTGTGATTTATTAGTTCCCCCCATGTCTGTAGTTTTTATTTAATATTTATTTATTCATTTATTTTGGTTTTAGTTTTTGTATTTTATTAAATAAGTGTTGCCATTGTAACCCAATGAAAGGTTATTATTATTATTATTAATTTTATTTCGGTTAGCACCACAGTTCTGCTCTGATTTTGAGCTGTTTGATTAAAATGTGGCTGAAAATAAGACAATTTTTTCATTTTTTGAACATCATTTGAGTTCAGAAGTTCTTCAGTTATCAATGACATCAGCAGCAATGACAGAATTAAATAAAATCTCCAACAACAGTTTAAACATCAGAAACAATACAGACATTAGTGATCTGGTGACTGCAGGTGAAACGTGAGAGCAGATGGTTTAGTGTGTGTGTGTGTGTGTGTGTGTGTGTGTGTGTTGTACAGAAGCTGTCACTGCTAACAAGCTATGAAGCATTAAAGCAGGACAGGTCAACATCAGGACCGGTTCACACACACACACACACACACACCTTCCTCCTTCATGAACTTTCACAAAGTCGAAAGAAAGAATAAAAGAAGGAAGGAAGGAAGGAAAGAAGGAAAGAGAGAGCAGATCTTCTTCAGTCAGTGATGAATTCTGGGCCAAAGTCAAAGACAAACCACACATTCATTCTGACTGGGGCACATTTCCCACAATGCACTGCGGCAGACCGCTGACCTTCGGGAGACACACGAGCATCATTCCTCAGCTCAGATTTACACATCACCCACGAACAGAACGACTCGGAAACATTATTATAGACTGTAAATCTGCAGGAAGATGAATGAAAAACTTCCACTACGGTTAGATACATTTGAGAATTTCTGGAAAAGATTTGATTGTTTGTATCATTATGATTAAGATCAAACACACACTGACTGATTCATTTGAGTGAGTCAGTTCATTCACAGGCGGCTGATTGAAAACTAAATGATTCATTTGAATCTTCACATCAGCTCCTGGAGGAAAAAACACAGCATTTGACTTTTCTTTCAAATAAATTAAGCATCTCTGTGAATTAGTTTTATTTTTACTGAATTAAATAATCTGATCATGCAGTATGAGCGAAATATTAATTTAAATGCAATTGTAAGGACAAAACCGGAAGAATCAGTGACAACAGTTTGCCAACTTTCTTAAAGAAGTCTCTTCTGCTCCAAAGCTGCTTTTATTTAATCAAAAATACAGTAAAAATTCCCAAATATTATTCTAGTGTAAAACATCTGTTTTCTGTGTGAATCTGTGTTAAAGTGTAATGTATTTCTGTGATGCTCCGCTGTATTTTCAGCATCATTCACTCAAAAAAATGATTTTTCACATTTGTTCACTTTACCTGAACAATTCATGTTGAATTAATGCCATTTTGGCTATTTTTCAGTTCAACATGATTGTGTCATGTTAAACTGACTTAAAACTGTGACTCGTTGGTTTAACATAAAGTTTTCATTTTGAAAGAACATGTTTCAATCAAGTACTTCAAAATAAGTTTTACACTTCCCATCATGCTTTGCACAGGACTGGATATGGGGAGAGAAAATGTTGAAATAAAGTGTTATTTTATGCAGTTTTTAGTAAAATGTGATAATAAGGAGACTTTTTCATGTCTAATGCTCTATTATATGGGCATTTTAAAAGACTTTATATTGGTGTATTTTGTGCGAGTTACCGTTGTGGTGAAGTGTGGCGCTTGTGGTTGGGTTGAGGACCTGCCAAGTTAGCTAAAATTATAAAAATAGGGAAGTTGCGGCCCAATGATTAGAGTCGAACTGGCAATCGAAAAGTTGTGAGTTCGAGTCCCGGGCCTGCAGGAATTGTGGGTGGGGGGAGTGCATGTACAGTTCTCTCTCCACCTTCAATACCACGACTTAGGTCCCCAACTGCCACCCCGGGTACCGCACTGCTCCGAGTGTGTGTTCACAGTGTGTGTGTGTTCACTGCTCTGTGTGTGTGCACTTCGGATGGGTTAAATGCAGAGCACAAATTCTGAGTATGGGTCACCATACTTGGCTGAATGTCACGTCACTTTCACTTTTGTCACTTTCAATTACAACAATAAAGGTTTGAAAATGTAACATGTTTTGTCCATTTATTCAATAGAATTAAGAAAATGTAAGGTGCTTATATAAAGCAAGTAACAATAAGTTATTGAAAATGAGTAAAGTTTATGTATTATACAAGCTTAAATCACAGTTCATCAGTTTTCATAAAATGTATTTAATTCATTTACGTTAACTGAACATGAAAAGGTGAAGCTTAAACAAATATTATCTTTTGCGTTGGATTTATGTGATTACATTGGATGGAAAATTGACATCTAATTGAATTAAATAAGTTTTAACTTTTGGGGTTAAATATTTTTTTGAGTGTTCCTCCAGTCTTCAGTGTCACATGATCTTCAGAAATCATAAAAATCAAGGTTTCCATAAAAATATGAAGCAGCAGTATAAGTTATATATTTATAAATGTATACATTTAAGACCGTAGGACACAAATTATACACTTAAACACACTTTCACATTTAAAATGAATGTAATATTCTGTCAGTAAAGCAGGGTTATTACAGTGAACTAAAACTAAAACACAACTGTTAATTAAATCTTCTCATTTTATTTTTGATTTGCTAAAATAACATTTATATTACGCAAACAATTTTTATTTTTATTTTGGATGGGATTTATCATAAATAATAATTTGACAGCACAAAAAATTGAATGAAAAAAAAAATACTTCAGAATATTAGAATATGCATGACTTTACATTACTCTTATTTGATCAAGAATAGAGCATTATAAGGATCTTTAATGACTCTGGAGGTTTAATACTCCTCCTAACATGGTTTCTCTTCTCTCGTGAGCATCAGATCTAATCCAGACGCAGAAAGTGAAAGTATAGATTCTGGGGCAAAATTTCATTTCTGTCGCTCGTCTCGTTCTCTGATTTATGAAAGCATGCACATTTCTCTCTCTCTCTCTCTCTCATGGCCCTGTGATCAATATGCTTCACCTGCGAGTGAATCTGCAATAATAAAAGCATTACAGGAGTGGGAGAATAACAGGGAATCTTATTAAAAGCGTGTGTGTGTGTGTGTGTGTGTGTGTGTGTGTGTGTGTGTGTGAGGCAGACGGATCCGAGGACTGACGGTTCAGGTACATCATCTTAGCATTCACTTTGCCTCTCGTGCTGTATATATATTTCATACTCTGTCTTTTATATTCCGGCGGCTGAGACCCAACACCACACTCATCTTTATTTCATTTCGGGATGTTTTTAATTTTGCCGGAGATTATTATTTTTCTCCTCCTCTCTCTTTTTCTCCGTCTGTATGTCTGTGTTTCTCTAAAGATCAGGGTTCACTCGAGGGCTGTTCATCTTTCCATTTGATTCACGAGCTGGTGATTCGATTCAGTTTGATTCAGTTTGATTCGTTTGGACATACAGGAAATCAGCTTCAGGGAGTCAGTTGTGTTCAGGGATAAAATAAGCTGCACAATAAAACCATATAAAGTCATTTATAAACAAATATTTAAATTGCACATAAACAAACATATATTAAATATCGAGGAACAGATTGAGTAAAATATACTGAGTATGTAATACAATGCATATATTTTTCAGAATTGATATTTTTAATCCATCTGCAGATGTGCTTTCATATCTGCACATTATTTTGTCTGCAAAATTGTTATTATAGTTAAATAAAACTTAAATCATACACAACATTTTGTCTTATTGCCAAAGTTGCTCATTTGGATTTAGTAGCAAAAATTAAAATAAAATAAATAAATCCTTAAAAAAAAAAAAAAAAAAAAAAAAATTATATATATATATATATATATATATATATATATATATATATATATATATATATATATATATATATATATATATTTATTATTATTTTTTTTTTAAATAATGATTATGAAATAAAAATGACAAAAAATTAAATTATTAAAATAAATAACAAAAACTGTATAATTGCACTTTGACATTTGTCATCAAGTTTAACATGACGTACTAAAAATAAAAAGGAATGCAAATTAATATTATATATATATATATATATATATACTGATAATATAAAAAGACTCAAAACACTTAAAATTTAAAAAACTAAAAATATTTTTTTTCTTATAAATTTAATGTTATTTTACAATTTGAATTAAATTTAAGTAAAAAAATTGACTGAGCTTTCAGCGGTTTGGTGACATAATGAATCATAAAAAGGTGTTTTTGCAAACATAAGAAAACAGATGCAGAATACAGATGCTGATGCATTATTGCACAGATTCTCTGAGGATGCACTAGAACACACAGATCTCTGTTCACTCATTGCTTTTTAACTCCCTTGTTCTTAGACCTTCTAGAAGTTCTCTAATTAGTGCAAGGCTTTAATCGTTCCCTCCGGATCTACAGTCTTTAAATAATGTTCCCTGCGTTCCTCTCGATGCACAACACACAACAACACTCAAACATAACCAATATCTCTCATCTGCATTCACGAAACAGCACATTTCTATGTTTTTAGATCTCAATCTGAATGAATGATGAAACACACACTCACTGGTTTAATAACTTTGTTTAACATCGCCGCTGACGTCTCTCATCTGAACACGATAATCTGAGATTACACACAAACCACAGACACGGATTACACTGACACGCATTAAAGCATTTCTAGAGATTTCATCATCAATCAAGACAAACATTCGTTCTGTAAACCAACAATCACAGAACAATCCCAACACGTGTGCATCTGCTGCAGGACTATCACTGCCAACCAAAACAGCCATGCATTTCTGTCTAAATCAAATCAAATATAAGAATAAAGTAAAAAAGCTTACATTTAGCTAGTTGCCAATGCTGCATTTAGTTTAATTTGACTTGCAAATGGTACTAAAATAAATGTTTTTAAAAATGATTAAAAACCTATAGACATATTTACAAAAAAAAAAAAAAAAAAAAAAATACTAGAACTGAAAAAAAAAAAAAAAAATTAAACTGTAGAAAAAAAAGTTTATCTTTACTTGAGGTAACTAAAAGAAAAGGTTTACATTTTTTAATAAATAACTATATAGACATATTTAGAAAAAAAATCTAAATAAAAAATATACAACATAAAAACACCATAAAAATAAATAAATTACTAAAACTGTGGCAAAAATGTTGTTTATTGTGACTTACGAAAGAGACTAAAAGAAAGGTTTAAAAAAATAGACATATTTACAAAAAAAAAACCAGAAACATTTACTAAAACTGTAGCAAAAAATTGTGTAACAACTTTCGAAAGTAACTAAAAGAAAGGTTTCAAAATAATAATAATCTATAAAGACATATTTAAAAAAAAAAAAAAACTAAACTGACAAAAATGCAATAATTTTTTTTTATCATGATTTACGAAGGTAAATAAAATAAAGGTTTAAAAAATATAGACATATTTACAAAAAAATAAAAAAAATACTAAAATTGCGAAAAATGCAAAAAAAAAAAAAAAAATGTTAATAACATCTCATCTCATCTCAATGACACTAAAATAACACTGTGGTATACCAGGATTATTACACTTAAACTAAAACAATAAAACGTTTTTGTTATTTCAATTAAAATAAACATTAAGTGAAATTAAATGTTAATCTCACACTCGAGTGTGAGACGAGTGTGTGACGAGAGACGAGTGTGAGACGAGTGTGTGACGAGAGACGAGTGTGAGACGAGTGTGTGACGAGAGACAAGTGTGAGAAGAGTGTGAGACGAGTGTGAGACGAGTGTGTGACGAGAGACGAGTGTGAGACGAGTGTGTGACGAGAGACGAGTGTGAGACGAGTGTGTGACGAGTGTGAGACGAGAGACAAGTGTGAGAAGAGTGTGAGACGAGTGTGAGACGAGTGTGTGACGAGAGACGAGTGTGAGACGAGTGTGTGACGAGAGACGAGTGTGAGACGAGAGACGAGTGTGAGACGAGTGTGTGACGAGAGACGAGTGTGAGACGAGTGTGAGACGAGAGACAAGTGTGAGAAGAGTGTAAGACGAGTGTGAGACGAGTGTGTGACGAGAGACGAGTGTGAGACGAGTGTGTGACGAGAGACGAGTGTGAGACGAGTGTGAGACGAGTGTGAGACGAGAGACAAGTGTGAGACGAGTGTGTGACGAGAGACGAGTGTGAGACGAGTGTGAGACGAGAGACAAGTGTGAGAAGAGTGTGAGACGAGTGTGAGACGAGTGTGTGACGAGAGACGAGTGTGAGACGAGTGTGTGACGAGAGACGAGTGTGAGACGAGAGACAAGTGTGAGACGAGTGTGTGACGAGAGACGAGTGTGAGACGAGTGTGAGACGAGAGACAAGTGTGAGAAGAGTGTGAGACGAGTGTGTGACGAGAGACGAGTGTGAGACGAGTGTGTGACGAGAGACGAGTGTGAGACGAGTGTGAGACGAGTGTGTGACGAGAGACGAGTGTGAGACGAGTGTGTGACGAGAGACAAGTGTGAGAAGAGTGTGAGACGAGTGTGTGACGAGAGACGAGTGTGAGACGAGTGTGTGACGAGAGACGAGTGTGAGACGAGTGTGAGACGAGTGTGTGACGAGAGACGAGTGTGAGACGAGTGTGAGACGAGAGACAAGTGTGAGAAGAGTGTGAGACGAGTGTGTGACGAGAGACGAGTGTGAGACGAGTGTGTGACGAGAGACGAGTGTGAGACGAGTGTGAGACGAGTGTGTGACGAGAGACGTGTGTTTCTGTCTCTCTGGTGGAGTTGGACACAGTTAAAGGAGTCGGATGCTGTCTTCAGTCTAATTAAGAACAGCCCAAGCTGAGCATCTTTATTATTCAACACTTCAGGCTTCTGTCTGCCGTCCAAGAACAGCCACCGAAGACCTCGACACACACACACACACTCACACACACACTCCGGGCCGTAAGATATGGAATCCGTCTCACATTTATTATTCCGACATGGGCTCCATTTTAATCAGGGGCCGCGGCGAGGCTCGAGGAACGGAGGAAGACGAGGAAGACGAGGAAGAGGAAGAGAGACGGATGCTGAGGAGGAAGGCAGGAAGAAAAGAGCAGACTCTTCTGGAAACATACGATACACACTCAGATCGTACAGACAACATGAGCTAAACGAGTGTTTTCTGATGAAGAACTGGTGCCAGGATGGAAGCGTCTGATCTGACAATAAAACTTAAATGCAGACAATATATTAATATTTTGTGTGAATTTGTAAATGCACACACTACCGGTCGAAACGTTAAAATAGTTAATTTTTTGTATTATTTTCTTTCTTCTGCTCATCAAAGCTAGTTCAGAAATACAGTAAAAATTGTGAAATATTATTGGAATTTAAAACAGCTGTTTTCTATTTAAATATCTGTTCAAATGTAATTTATATCGCTGTATTTTCAGCATCATTCCTCCAGTCTTCAGTGTCACATGATCTTCAGAAATCAGAATAATATGCTAAAAAAAAACATTTCTGATTATATTTCTGTGGAAAATGTGATGCATTTTATTTTTTCAGGATCCACGGATGAACAGAAAGTTCAAAAGAACAGCATTTATTTGAAAAAGAAATATTTTCTAACATTATAAATGTCTTGACAGTCACTTTTGATCAAATGTGAGGAATACAAATATTAATATCGCTGCTCAGAAGTGTTTCTTGAGCAGTAAATCATCAAATTATTCTGATTTCTGAAGATCATGTGACACTGAAGACTGGAGGAATGATGCTGAAAATACAGCGGAGCATCACAGAAATAAATTACACTTTAATACAGATTCACACAGAAAACAGATGATTTACACTAGAATAATATTTCACTATTTTTACTGTATTTTTGATTAAATAAAAGCAGCTTTGATGAGCATGAGAGAGACTTTTGATCAGTAGTGTCTATCCGATGTCATGATGTCTTTAAAATTCAAAAATGGAATAAATGTGGTGTTTTTCTTCCCTTTTTGACCTGAGAAACCTTTAATATTCCCTGAAAAGGAAACACATCCAGCTTCACCGAACAAAACTCGAACATCTCAAACCACACGATGTCATCACTTCTTTTCTTGTCTTCCATTTTATTCATCCTTCTTTCAAATTATAATTCGATTCGGCTGGTACAAGGGCTTTCATATTAAAATTTTTAATAAAAGCCCTGATACTCGTGTACGTCGGCAGGATTTGGGGCCGATTTTCATCCTTCTATTTGTCATTATTATTATTATACTTCTTTTTTTGTCCAGAGGCACTGCCTACACAGATCATTATTTCAGAAAAAGACTATTGCCTTTTCCCCCTCACTCTCTCTCCAATAAATTCAATGCGTGTCTAAATTAATGCATTACAAGCCATGGGAGAGATATTAAAAAAATGATAAAAACTAATCCTTGATGTTGAGCCTTGTGTGGTGCTCTGACCCTGAGCCGCTGGTGTTATAGAGCAGAACATCGCTCGGATTACTCCCTAATATTTCATTACATGCACAAAACCCACAGTCATGTATCAGCACAGGTGTGTGGTTATTAATCACCGAGGACTGCGCCGCATTGAAAACACACACAGATCACAGAGAAGATGAAGTCTGTCCCATAACGCATTCTCGGAAAATCAGTCAACACCAAACAACACTCAGAACTCAATTATTGCAGAATTTAGAGTGAAACAAGAGTAAAATGTGCATGTTTTCTTATGAAAAACTTGCTACATTTATTAGTATATACTGGAAAAAAACATATGGACAGTATAAGAGATGAATAATTGTGTCTATTTTCCAGAAAAAGAAAAACTGTACATTTTAAAAATTAAAAAAAATTACATTTATGCATTTAGCAGATGCTTTTATCCAAAGCGACTTTCAGTGCATTCAGGCTAACATTTTTTTTTTACCTAAATGCACATATTACAAAAAAAAAAAAAAAAAAAAAAAAAATACAGTAAAATTTTTGATATATTATTCTAATGTAAATCCGCTGTTTTCTGTGTGAATCTGTGTTAAACTGTAATTTATTTCTGAGATGCTCCGCTGTATTTTCAGCATCATTCCTCCAGTCTTCAGTGTCACATGATCTTCAGAAATGTTGATAATAATATGCTGATTTGCTGCTAATTTATGATTATATTGCATAGTGCATGCATATGCATTTATAATTTGTGCATCCATATGCAAAATACAAGTAATTATTAATTTGAACTATTTTCTGGAAAAAGAAAAAACATTTTAAAAAGAGTTCTTCTGCTCACAAAGGCTGCATTTATTTGATCAAAAATACAGTAAAAATAGAAAAATATTATTGTTATTTGAAACAGATGTTTTGAAAGTGGATCTGTGTTAAAGTGTAATTTATTTCTGTGATGCTCCGCTGTATTTTCAGCATCATTCCTCCAGTCTTCAGTGTCACGTCCTTCAGAAATCAGAATAATATGCTGATTTGATGTTTAATTATGATTATATTGCATTTTGCGTGTATGCGTGCTGCTGAAGACTCACTGTTTAACGCAGTTTTGGCTCTCTGTCAAACTCGCAGACAAGGACACATGCATGCGGTTCAGCGCGTCCCTGCTGATGTGAACTATTTTCCTGCTTGCAAGTGTGTGTGTGTGTGTGTGTGTTAAAAAGGAAAACACACTGATGCCAATCCGCTGTATCTCTGATGACTTGCTAACTAGGGCAGCGATGCAATCTTAATTAAAACTGACCATCAGATCATCTCCATCTCTGCCACCACCTTTCTCTTTCTTTCACACTCATCACACGCTTCAGAGAAGATTCAGACTCACAGGATCACTGTCTCTCTATAGTTAGTTAAATATAACACTGTATGACTAACACACACACACACACACACACACACGCACACACACACTCACACACACACACACACACACACACACTCACACTCACACACACACACACACACACACACACACACACACACACACACACACACACACACACTCACACTCTCACACACACACTCTCACACACACACACACACACACACACACACACACACACACACACACACACACTCACACACACACACACACACACACACACACTACCAGTCAAAAGTTTTAGAACAGTAGGCTTTATACTGGTTAAAACAATTTTAGTTCCATATTCTGCAGCCTATAAATAATATTCAATCTATATCATAGAATTAGGGTTATTACCATTAACTAAAAAAAAAAAACAGAAATAAATAAAAACTAAAACAGAAATAAAAATAAATTATGCTTAAATAGTAGTATTAAATAAAATAAAATTACAGCACCTAAAATTTTCAACAAAAATGAAAATTTAAAATATAAAAATATAAGCTAATTCTGATTTTAGTGTTTTTAAATATTCTCTTTAAACCGGCTTATTTAAAGCAGCTTTAATCTGATTATTTTTTATTTTATTTTATATCACAATTCTTAAGAAATTGTTAAATTATATATTATTTTGTATTTCAATGCTTTTCAAGTGCTTTTAAAGGTGCTATAAAAGTAGTGTATATATATTAATTAATTAATAAAAAATATGATAGTATAGAAGTAATACTTTTATTAAAGAGGATAGTTTATAACATATGATTCCACTAAAATATAATATGTATTAAAATTAACATTCAATATAAATTCAACACAGTTTATAGTTTAAATAGATGTGATATACATGTTAACTTGATCTGGAAGAGGAGAAAGAATCATTTATACTTCTCAAATAAAGTCAGAAACAACAACACTACAGCATCAGTGAAATAGTTTCATCTGGACACAGATCATCTCTCTCTCGGTTCACATCTTCAGACGCGGCGATCTTCTGCTTCTTCTGGGTCGGTCGTCTCGTCTAAGACCCTTCCTCTTTCCTTCTCCATGCAGAGCAGACACAGAGCGAGCGAGCGTCTGTAATCGAGCTGTAATGAGAGGCTTTGTCCTCTTTTATACGTCTTGACAAGACACCACCTGCTAACAGAGAACGCCTTCCCTTTGTTTCTTCTACGATAATCTCTCCATACAGTCTGTGCATATTCATTTATATTAATATTTATCTATCTGCTATCAATTTTTTTTGTTAAATGGAGACAGATTTATAGTTAACTGAAACTGTAAAAAATATTTATTTTAATTGAAATCAAATGAATGTTGGCTGAAATAAAATAAAATATAAAAAACTAATTTCAGCTGCATTTCTTATTTTTTATTTAGTTTAACTTGATGTTCTAAAATAACAAAAATACTAAAATAGAAAATAATAAATACTAATAAAGGCAGATTTATATATATAAAAAGCCTCATTTAAAATAACGTTTAGGCAGAAAATATAAAATTTAAATGTGAACGGAAATAAAGATTAAATAAAATACAAATATTCATAAAAAATGCAAACAAAAAATAAAAATGTAACTTTGGCAACTAACTGAAATATGTTTAAGTTGAAGCACTATTGACAGAAAATAAACTGGAAATAAATAAAAATAAAATGGAAATAAATAAAAGCTTAAACTGAAATAAAAACCTAAATAGCAATATTTATATATAAATGATATATTTATATATTTGGCAATGCATCCATTGTTACAGATTAGATTGATATGTCAAATACAAAAAACTTTTTCACCAAATTAACAAAGAATATTTAAAATGTTTTATGCATATTCAAACATTTAATTTATCTATAAAACTTAACTTCAACTATGTCTTCAACAAACCAGTTCTGTCTGATGCAAAACAATGAATGAATCAGAGCCGAGACTCGATTCACTGAAATGAACAGTTTGAACTGATTCACAGAAATGAATCAAATGTCAAATGAAGGATAAAATGAATCACTTAAAACATTTAAAGTTTAAGAAATAATGTTACATAATACTACAATACTAATTATACAATTCTAAAAAAAATATAAAATTTATTAAAGCATCTAAAATAAACATCAAATATTTATTATTTGTATATATAGAAATAAAAAGGATTTATGTTCAAACTTCTGTATAAGTCAAATTTAAAAAAGAGTTTGTTTTCTTGCCAACTTTCTAAAATTACAACTTTTATATGTTAATAATTTATTACTAATCCTTGTCAAATTTGACATTCATAAATGATATTCTTTTTATTATTATCTTTTTAATATAAAATACAAAAATAATAAAAATAAATAGATAAAATAAAAAATCTAAATAGTTATGCAATTAACTTCTTTTATTTAGCAAATTTCTCTGTTGGGTTTTCCACCAATCAACATTTGTGTAAGAACATTATATTTTGGTGTTTGGTGCAGTTTAACTTCTAGCTTCTAACACATCCAGTGCATTCATTTCTGTATTTTTAACTCAAACTCAAGCTACCATTTATATCACTTGTCTTGCTTTAATTTATTGATGAAAGATGTGCGATAAATAATGTAATGAACACAAGGAATCATAGCTACGCTTGTTACTCTGTTACTCAGCTGAAGCTGTACAGTATACTGTATATAAAACATGTGTGTGATCAGATCATCTGAACTAACACTGAGCAGCGGTGACAAGACTCTTACGTCTCTCAAATAAAGCAACTAACAGCGTCTTCATAATCAGGCACAACTCCAACATCTCCATCTATTTTCATCAACACTTAACTCTACACATACAGTCTGAAGCAAAGCATGCTGGGAGCCAGAAATCTGCTGCTCATATTCAGTTCACAAATCCATTAATTGTATATTTCACAAATTTAAATGCATTTCACACAGTGCAGATAAAAGGGTTTTCTAATGCAGAATCGCATTTAATTCATTAAAAAGTGCTCCTTTTGTCAAGAAACTATTATCCATTTGTTTATTACAAAGCATTTTTAGGTTGACTTTTCAAACTTTATTAAAAAGAAAACATTCACATGTCTGTATACGCCATTAAAGTGCATGACTCTGAAATTCTTATTTTGAGTTTACAATTAATTAATAGCTAATTTGCATGCATAACTGTACATTCTTTAAAAGATATTTCCTTCTTTTTACATTTTTAAGAAAGATAGTGATGTTTAAATTTGCGTTTATCAGATTTAGCAGTATATTTGTATATTTATCTTTCTAAATGTTATATTTGATCTTGCATAATAATAATAATAATAAAGATTTTTTTTTCAAAAGATTAGAATAAATCACTTAAAATCAATATAAACAGCATAAATTCCAATAGCTGATTCAGTTCAAGTTCTGCTTAATGTAATTTGTTATTTCAGTTAAAATGGAATAAAATTAACGTGTTTCGTTTAGTAAATTTCACTGTAGGGTTTTTAGTCAATCGGCATTCTATAGCATATTTAAAAACATCAGTTTCTAGATTAATTTATAGGTTTTAACACATTCAAAGCAGCTGAGTTTCGTCATCATAACCTGCAACAAATACAATGAGTGAAACAACATTTAGTTTGGAGTCTATTTATGCGGTGTCACACACGTGATAGGCTCCGCCCACACTCGGCTCTCATTGGTCCAGAATCCTGTTCCACATGACCATATATGGAACACAGCAGTGACAGTGAACCACTGCGTTTGAGGTCACTGAGTCTTCCAACACTCAACAAATACAGTAAAGTTTTAAATATTCAATGTTTTTAAATTGAATATATTTTGTTATATTTTATTCTTATAATAAATGCCTTAAAATAACTAGTTTTATTTTATATCAAATATATATTAATTTACTCATGGGCGAATTAAAGTGTACAGTCTTGTATTTGAAATAAATGGTAAAGAAACTGTGTGGCGGTCACTTTATGACACATTAGTCACAGGCTTTCAGCTTGGACAGATGAATAACATGTCGTAGGATTCTAGTCGTGTCGTGCCTGGTTAGGACACGGTTTAAGTGAGACAAATCCACTGCCATGTCAATATGAAAACCACAGCGCAGGGCTTCCCCAATAATTCACTTTAATTGCAGCCTTCAGTCAACGGAGAGCCGTTTATGTACTGTATTCATTAACCTCAAGACACTGTCAATCAGCTGACACATAACTACAAAACACGCCACTGAGATCCTTTCAAATCAACTTCCAACAAAAATAGCAATGCCTTTAAAGAATCAAAAAGTTTTTGATGAATGCATGTTAAAATGTGCATATGCATGAAAACACAAGTTCTTTAGCATGCATTAACCACATATCTATGTAATCTAATAACACTCATTCCATCACCTGTCAATCAGAGCGACCAAACAGCACAATAAAAGTAATAAAGCATGCATGCACTTCTTTTTAATAGCAACACAATCTCCTCTTCTCATATCAATCATCAAAGACGAGACATGAAATCCAGAAATAAAGGCACCACTCTGGCTGGAGTCAGTAATACGATTGCTTTTATCATTAATATGATGGATTACAGGAGTAAGCGGGTGGGGTTTGAACAAGAGGGTGAGAAGAACCTCCCGCTGCTGCAACTTTCTCTTTTTCGAAAACAGCTTTGTAAATTGGATCCATTTATTAGGAGAGGATAAGACAGCATTCATTTCACCCCGTTCCGCTGAGCACACTTCTGACATGTGATGGGCCGCAAAACCAGCGTAAATACATGCAATTTCATACGCACAAGTTGCATTGTGGGAACAAACATCAAGAGATGGGCTTAAGAGCGAACCGCTGTAGATCTCAGCCTCTCGACGTGCGCTGCCATAAAAATGTAGGCTAAAGTAAAATATGCTTTAATAATCATTCCAGTTATAAAGCGTGAGGTATGGATCTTTGATGCCTAAAAATGAGTCACATTAAAAAATTAGATTATATTGAATAAATGTGGAGAAGAGAATAAAGACATTAATAAAGCGGACCCGTGCAAGCATAAAAGATTCGACTGTGATACATGACTGCGATTTACTGGTGGGTCGTTATGACATGATCACACTTACAGAGGAAAGTAATGGGATCATCAATAAGATGCTGTGTGCTTTATAGAAAAATGCACTCCACACACTGTTTGTGTGTGTGATGTAAGCAGATGATTGTGTATTTGGTTTGAAGGAAAGTAATGATGAACCAGATCATAAACAGAAAAGCGTAGCCTTTTCAAGATACAAAAAATGCTTTCTAAGTCTCCAGACAAGCTGCATGTTGTCCGAACGACTTGTTTTTGTTCGCATCCGATGATGAAACTTCATCATAAAATGTTTTATTTCAGGTAAGCCTTCAGAAAGCTGTCACATTAATGCTCTGACGTGATTTTCAGCAGCAGGATTTTGTCGTTTCTAAACAGCTGCAAGGAAACCGTTCTCTTAAGCATGAAGCAGAAACGTGAAAATGAAAAAACGCTGTTCTTCGCATCAGGCCGAGATGAAGTGAAGATGAGGGTCAGCGTCTGACAGCGATTTGGGTGTAACTGCTCACACAGATCCCTGTTTATGAGAGACTTTCATATATATTACACAGACATAATTCTGCAGGAGTATAACCAGAGAAATTATATTTTAATTGCATATGGTATCATGGTATCAGATGCACATCCCAACACCTCTAGCTCTATTTTCTTTAAAACACACACAAACACACACACACACACATGCATGCACTTTAGATACAGTACTTGAATTCATAGCAGTCATCAGTATCACAGGTATATTTGTAGAAATAGAAACAGTCAAAATAATAGATTTTTCTTTGATGCCAAAAATCATTGGGATATTAAGTAAAGATCATGTCCCATGAAGATATTTAGTAAATCTCCCATCATAAATATATCAAAACTCAATGTTTGATTAGTAATATTCATTGCTAAGAACTTCATCTGAACAACTTTAAAGATGATTTTCTCAATATTTAGATGTTTTTGCTCCCTCAGATTCCAGATTTATAATAGTTGTATCTCAGACAGATATTGTCCTCCGAACAAACCACACATCGATGGAAAGCTGACATATTAAGCATTCAGATGGCGTATACATTTCAATAAAAAAATACCCTTTTGACAGGTTTAGTGCTTCAGGGTCACATATATGAGAGTAGATTTGAATATTTAAAACGCTATGTGAACTTATATCCTCATAATATTAAATTTACAATAGAGTTTCAGCTTTTCGAGCTCACCTCCTGAAACTACACTGTGATTTTTCTTGCTTTATGTTATTTTTTATTTTTAACACTCAGTTGGTTCTGAAGTTCTGGTTCGGAACGCAGCACACACTGATCTGCACGAGACGCTTGTTTAATTGCGGAACTCACAGAAACCTGCTTCATACCTTCCTCAGAATCCAGTGGATGAGCAGCAGAACGCTCCAGCAGAGCAGCCTCATCGTTCCCGAACACTAGTCCCGTTGAGCAAACATACACCGAGCAGAAAACATCCGAGAGGAACGCACTCTGAGACTGTGTGCGAGAGGAAACCCGCGCTCTCGGAGTTATTAAGGCAGCCGAGCAGGTTCAGCTCTTGAAGTCCTTGTCATTAGTGAAGCACACATCCATTCGCAGGTTTAGGGAGGTGAAAAGTTGGCGTGGGAACGGTGCAAACTTGTGCTGTCAGCTGGCTTTCTCGCCTAATGCCCTCATTACCGCGCCGTTTGCTGTTTAAAAAAGAAACTGTGTTGCGTTCTCTCTCTCTCCGAAGCGCACGCTCAGTGTAGACTTTGCGTCTCGAGCTCTCTCTCGCGCGCGCGCGCCGAGCGTGCATCAGAGCGGTGCCAAAAGTTGGCGTACCCACTTCTTATATTCCAATTGAATTTTGCATTCACTAAGTTATTATTAATCCACACATATGCCACTGTTGCGCTAATATAGACGAGGTTCTTCGGGGATGCATAACTTGGCAAGAAAGCGATGCATACAAATAGCATGAAAAAGATGAACAAATCTTCCCAAAGGCGAATTTTTAAATTTTGAATGGTTTTAAAGTGCATCTCGTCTCACAGCTGTTCGCCGCGTTAAAATATGAAACGTGCAATCTGTGCCGACAGCGCGAGACATAATTCAACATCTTTAAAAAGCATCGGTTACGAACAAACACACAAACAAAGAGAGAGAGAGAGAGAGAGGGATGTGAGAAAGAGGCGAGCGGATCTTTCTGGCAATTTTTGAGACTACATGTGAGCAGAATGCATGATGTTAGGCAGGGAATAAAGGCGAGGAAATGTTTAGTAACCAACTCAAAGTTGATGTGCATCAATCTCTGATTGATCTGCATGAATGAAGCCCTTCGTCGCCCTCTTGTGAAAGACTGACGGAAAACATCTGATGCAGACTTGAAATTAAACCACCGCCTGACTGTTATACCTTTACATTTCTTCATTTAGCAGACGCTTTTATACAGAACGACGTACAAAAGAGGACAATGGAAGCGATCAAAACCAACAATAAACAATGACATGCAAGTGTTATAACAAGTTTCAGTTAGCTTAAGACAGAACATGTTTTTTTTTTATTGGCTATATAATAAAAAGAAAAACAGATATAACAAAAGAATAGAGCAGAGTCATGTTTCTTCTTTTGTTAATTGTATAATAAATAGAAATAAAACAGAATACAAAAATAATAGAGAAGCTAGTGTACTTTCCCAGTACTGACAAGAACACTAAAAATGTGTCTGAAAATCCTCCAAACAACACACCCTGCTGAAAAACAAACCCCAATAGAAACCATCCCAGAATTTGTAATGGTTTTACTGGTTATAATGGGACTTGTGCTGGTTTTAATGGTCACCTTCTGTTGGTGGCTTGTTAAAACCACTAAATCCTAATGAACTGAAAAGAAATAATAATAATAATGCAGATTTGTTTTTTTAAGGTAAGTTGTTGCAAACAATTTATTTTAACTACATTTATTTATGTTTTAGTTATTCAACTAAATTTGTTTATTTAAATGTAGCTAAAATAAATTGATTGCCTAATTTTTTCATTTTTTTTCAACAGGGTTAAACGACAGCCTGGCTGGTTATACACAATTGAGAAAGAAAATGATTAATTGAACCAAATTACCTTGAAAACTCAAAGGACAAAATGTAAATATGCAACCTACAGCGTAGCTTCCCCAAAAACCCACTTTCCTCCAAACAGCACACTTTCAGAATCCTAAGTAAATTGCCTTCATTGATACATACTTTTGGAGCATGGAAATAAATGCTCCGTTGGTTTCGTTTCCATTGTGTTCCCGCGGCTCGTGCAGTATTGAAGTTGGCAGGTGATTTTGGCGGGCTGCTAAAGCGCGCGCTTTCTATTTCTCAGAGAACCGCGCAAATGAATGAACATGGCCGGGAAAAATGAGCGCAATTTTCTCACGTATCCACTCAAATTTTTCCACTTCGCCCTCTGCAGATCAACGCACTCGTTCTGGCACGACAAGAGGAGAGAGTTCGCCTGGATCACATGGTGTGTATGTGTACTAATAACTTACCACAACCACTGAAGAGCAGAACGTTTCTGACTCAAGCGAGCGCCATTTTTACGAGCGTACAATACACGTCATGCAAAACAAATGTGCGCATTTTTTTTTTTTACCTTTTAGCCAACAATGGAATAACTGTTAAGAAAATAACTACACTTTTTAATCACATAAAAAGTGTTTCTCGTCATATGCACATTTTTTCATAACGAGCCTACTGTTTTTTTTTAATTATGGGACGCACTTCCGGTTTGGAAACTTTTGCAATTCATTTCAAATCATTAGATTGCGCTACAAATAATCATCATCCTCATTTTAACTTAATGGGGTTTACATTTTCATTCATTTTTCACTTTCAGAATAATGTTACTTTTGGTATATTAACATGACGTAATATAACAATGATATCTATTGAATTTTCCATGTCTTTTTTCATTTGGGAGTAAATGAAAAAAGACAACATACAGTATACTGTGCATTTGTGGTCTGCTCTCATGATTTAATTACTTAAATTTTTTTGGGATACTGCTATTTGAATGGTATTTGCACTTAAAATCGTATTTTCTCCGTTGAACAGTGACAGTCCAAGTGTGTGCAAGTCAACATGTTTACTCTAAAACATCTGAAGGAGCTTTAAGATCACAGTTTAAGTACAGTTAAGATCAACTTTAAATTGAATTCTGCTTCCTGAGATTGTCCATCCATGCACTGTTCATTTACATAAGCAGTGCACCATCAGGAACTTTGCTAAAGCAACACAGCCTTATAAACAAACAATAATGCAGCAAGCAAAAAAGTGCGTTTAATTGAACAACTGAACATCTATGCATTTGACTTATTTACCATTAGTGCAGTGCTGAAGGTGCTTCGATTCTGTCGTTTGTTAATAGAAAATCACATAGTGGCCAGCAGAGAGAAAGCAGCAAACAGTAAATCACAACGACAAAGCCAAATTGCTAATTACATCAGCACAATTTAAGAACAGAACGAGCCAGATTTGCTTTAGAAGAACACAAATCATAGAAAGACAGAGAGAGAGAGAGTACAGTGTGCTGAAAATGTACAGGCGACCTGTCAGATATCTGAGTTTGCAAGGTTTTTCTCGCTGGGAACTTTATAAAAAAAGACACTGTTTTGGTTTGCTGCATGGTGTTGTGAAAGAAATGCAAACCCAAAAACAGTGTAACCTGTAATCTTGAAAGCGAATGCGTGATTTACCGTAATGTTAAGTGAAATAAAACAAATGGTTTTGTGATTCTCCGGCTGATCCGGCTCAGATTTGATGAGAAACTTACATTTGCATTTTGCTGACCTTTAACTTATGATAATATAAACTATCAGCATTATCGACTGGAAAAGAGAACAACACTGCAAGTTGTTCGGCAGTTCATTGCATTTGTTTGCAGAAAAATAAAAATAGTTGAATATTAAAGGACGGTCCTGTTTTCTCTTTCCTTTGGGCTGTTATTAGAGAAAATGTTGAGTTTAGAAACATGTAATCAAGAGAATTTTTTGGAATATTTTCACCTTTAACAGTCATTTTGAGGTTAAAGTACAGTATTTCAAAATGTTAAATAAATTAGATATTACAAAAGGCTTTATTTATAATTTAACATCCAAAAACAGCGCTAAATACTGAACTGTAAAAATGAACTTTTCAGTTAAGTAGCACTTAATTTAAATATTTTCAACTTGACAATCAAATGTAAAGTCATATGAATTTATAATAAAATAATAATGAAAGTACTTTAAGTTTTCAGTGTGCACAAAAGTTCACTGCGAAATTATGTTACATTTTAACAATTTAAATGTTACATTTAATTTAGAAGAAATTAATTTAAATGGGAATGCAAAAAGTCAATGTCAACGAAAACCTTTTTAATTGGTTGAATTAAGAAAATAAGCTTAAATTAACTTAAACTTTGGTTCTAAAAAACTTTAAAAAGTAAGTCGAGGTGAAAATACCTTTGCATGTATTTATTATTCTCACTATTATTTATTTTACAGGGAGATGTAGATTTGGCCCAATTTTTAAAGTGATCTAATCACTCAAACTTCACTCAGAAGTGGTCAATAAAACACAGTATTTATAGTGAACTGTAAAGAAAACAGCCATCCGATTGAAGAATGTGTAAAAGCCCAAACTCATTCATGCAGAACACTTTTACTACAGCTCTGTTGTGAGATGCATGTATAAATATATATCTACGTGTGTCTCTAGGCTCAACAACATTTCTATGAGAAGGTGACACAGGCCACACATCTCTAATGAGAGCTTTTGTTTGTGTAAAACCCTCATTTCCCCCGCTGGCCAAGTGTGTGTGTGTGTGTGTGTGTGTGTTCCTCCTAACATGATTGGAGAGCCTGTCATATAGTTGTGTTTATTCAGATGGATACTGCAGTGCATTACTGCGGGTCTGGGATGTTTAGAGGAATCATGATTATATCTTTGTCATTTTAATGCGATTCAGGCCGATATTTCACCGGCTGGGAGACAGACATGTAAGGGGTGTCAGGTAGAAGTAGAGGAATGAGATTATATTATATCGCGCTGACAGAAGAGACAGAAGTGATTTCTGCAAAATTTTTCTCATTAATCGGTGATACTTCCAAGTGTTTCAGAGCAAATCTCCAAGAAAAAGAGTTTCACAGACTGGAGACTTATATCAGGTAGACGACAACCTCATGGATCCTTGGGCAATGGAATGACATTTCTATGCAAAAACAGATACATACTCTATACACACACACACACTTACACACACACACACACAATATGATGGGACACGCAGAAATGTGTTTAGAGATTTGATGTAACAACTCGCATTTTAAAATATATGTATGTATGTATGTACATGCATTCATAATGTAAATATATAATTATAAAGAATAATATTAAATAATGTAATATTTAAATTATATATATATATATATATTATAAAAACACATGTATATAATTAAGTTAATTATAAAATTTTATTCTAATATTTAATTATTTATATATTAAATTTAATTGTATTAATTGTATTATTTCATTTATAAAAAAAAACACAAAATATGATATAATAATACACAAAGGAATAAAATAAAAAACATTTAATAATGTCAAAAATAGTTTATATATAAATATATTTAATATATAAACAACATATTTTTCTGAAAAATATATAAATGCATGTGTGTGAATTTATACATACAAAACAAATAAACACAGTATACACAAATATATTATTATATAACAAAAACGTTCATTTTGGATGCGATTAATCGTTTGACAGCACTAATATACACTTTATATTTTATTGATGGGTTTTGTGTAGCGTTTAGATGTTCTTAAATACAGAATAATGCATTGTTTTCTGTTTTATCATACAATACAATGAAATTAATGTTGAGTCACAGGTGTTTGTACGTCATCGTTTTCTATATCACAGTGAAATCAGACGAGCGTGTGCTCCAGGTTCTCTTGTGTTTGTGCCGGATTCACAGCACAGTATTTTTAAGTAACTACAGTTATAAATGACCAAAAATAATCTGGCAGCTCAGCGGTACGCTGGCCTGTCAGACCTCCACTCCTCCCCATCTGTCTTGGCTTCCCCCCCACCTCATTAGGATTCATATCCCAGAAAGGTGACTCTTCCAGCGGGCACGGTGACAGCCGGGTTCAGACGCCTGCAGGCAGAAACAGTGACAGGTAACAGCCAGCTCTCTGGGGGGCGAGCGAGGGAGGGAGAGAGGGAGAGAGAGAGAGAGAGAGAGAGAGAGAGAGAGAGAGAGAGAGAGAGAGAGATGAGCAGGATCATCAAGTCAAAGATGCTTTCTATACAGATAGCAGGCGTGCTGATATCACCACCAGTCTGGATACTGTACAAAATATTGTTGCATAACCTGGTGCAATCTAGAAATTGTATAGATTTTTACTTTTCTTTTGAGAATACTTGGTGCTGTAATGATGCTGTGTGTCACATTTTTGAAGACAAATTAATTTTTTACACTTTATTGATTCGTATTGAGTTACAACCTGATATTTGTTACTTGAGTCTACTGTATGTAATCGCAAGCAGGGCAATCTCTGTAAATAAAAGGTTTTGCAATGCAAAAAATAAAATAAAAAAAATACTATATTAAAAATAAAAAATACTATATAAAATACTAAAAATACTAATAGAAAAAGTATTACTATTTTTTGTTTACAGCTAATATATCAAAAAATTCTTAAATAAAGAACGATATTCTAGACAAGTAAAAATTATTATCTTTTTTTATTTTCAGACTTTTTGCTTGTAACATGATAATGATTATTTTACTTGTTTTAAGCAAAAAGTAACTTATTTTTTACTTGTTTTTTCTGAAAACAATAAAAAAAATTTTTACTTGTCTAGAAAATCCTTCTTGATTTAAGAATTTTTGATGTTTTAGCTGGAAACGACACTGAAGATAAGTATGAAAAGCATCTTTTTGCAGTGTGTAAATCTCTCTCTCTCTCTCTCTCTCTCTCTCTCAATTCAATTAAATTCCATTCAGTTCTAATGAGCTTTATTGGCATGACTGTGTAACATTTCACAATGTTGCAAACTCACTTTTATACAAACATACTGTTAAATAAAAAGATCGGGAAATAAACACAAATAAATTTCCATCTTATCACAATGAAGACGAAAACAGGACACATGTCCTAGATGAATGCAGAGAACAATTGTAAATGGAAAAGAGGGATCAGTGTTTGTCCCAGTGTTGACTACTGCGCTGCCAAAAAATACACAGGATTTCCTCTATTATCTGTGTCTCTCGCTCTATCCCTGTGGAGAGCGTCCCCATCATCTCCATCGGACTCTTGACTTGTGCTCCTCGCTTCTCGTCCCTGACTCCACACGGGGCCAAAAACACAGTCAAACACAGGTTTACAACCGCAGCCACAAACTGAGACAGAATACAGGTTAGACAGAGCGACACACACACACACACACACAGGAGACCTGGAGTCTCGACACTGATTGTAACTTGTAAATGTTTAATGCAGCGGGTGCAGAGTGTTCTGGATTCTCCAGGGAAGAAGCCTCTGTGGACGATAGTCGGGTCAGACTCTACATGTTCTCTGACGTTAATGCTGCTATTGCTTTAAATACTCCTCCGTTATTTCTTTCAATGCATCTAGTTGATTTTGTGAAGCTGCACCAGAAAGACACCAGTTTACAGTATTAAACAGCATAACAAGCTGTTTTTGTACGGCTAGAATAACTGAAAGTCATGCACATTAAAATAAAAAAAGCCTTTGTCTGCTATCCCTTTAAAAATATGGATAGATACGGATGAAAAACCTGGAAAGCGCAGATTGTGAAAATGAGATGTCACCTCAAAACCGTATGGCACGGTCCCTCACCGCCTCACTTTCATTCGTGTCAAATTAAATCTGCCATCTACCCCTGGACCTCCTGTGTCTGCCGTACAGCCAAAATACTAGTCGTTTTTAACCTCCAGAAATCCTCTCACACTTCTGCTCACCGACGGCTAGAATCTGCAAGAACTCACAGCTCCTTACTAGCCATCATGACATCTCTCCCATTTAAAGTCAGACTATTAACGCCAAAAAAAAGCATCATAAGAGCATCCCGACTTAAGTGATGCATGTGAGAAACAGATCTTAAGTTATTGCATTAGTTAATAAAAAAGGACAAAAAAAGAATCAACAATATCCAAATCTACTGATGTCATGATGCTACTGTATTTAATGGCATTACTCAAATAAAGCAAACATACTGCAGTATAGAATATCTCAACAGCGTAATTATTTCTTCAGTCTTTCTTCAAAATACTGTATATCGCAAAAAAAAAAAACATCCATTTTATGCAAATACATAAAACCTATACAAAAATCCTTGGATGTTAAAGGTTCTTAATGGAACCTTCGATCCCAATAACAAACTTTTTTTTTTAAGAATGAATGTGTTCCATAAAAAGCTCTAAATAAATCTGATTCAATAGAAATGCTTGGGCATAACCACAAATGAGGATAAACACCATAAAGGTGCATCTTACCAGGTTTGACATGTTTGAGCTGCATGATGATTCTCAAAGAAGATAGTCACATATCCAATCCTTTAATGCATTATATTGCATTATATTATAGTAAAGAACGAACAGAAACTTTGTTGACATTTCAGTCATCTCTTCTCTTACTGTATATAAAAAAGCACCAGGACAGAGATTCTCCTCACACAGTGACGAGGTTAATGGCTCTTTCTGAAGCCGTGTGGTTCATTTGACCCCTAAAGAGTGGGTGAAGGGCTTAGAGAGGGGCATTATGGGATATGTGTGTGTGTGTGGGGGGGGGGGCAGTGTTGGCGAAATTTACTTTTAAAAACAAAGCATTACAATAGCTTCTCCCTAAAAAAGTAACTAATTACATTACTTATACTTTTTTATGGAAAGTGCTACTTTTGTGGTACTTTTTAAATCTGTCCAGAGCTTTCTTGTTTATTTTTTTAATATATATATTTACATTAAGATTTAATCATTTAGCTGATGCTTTTATCCAAAACGACTTGCAAATGAGGAGAACAACAGACGCAATCAGACGAACGAGAGAGAAACTGTATACAAGTGCTGTGATAAATCTCCGTTAGTCTAACACAGTTCACATAGGGTTTTTTTTATTATATAGAATAGAATAGTATTATTTTGTCAGGTGCTTGCAAAAAAGATGTGTCTTTAGATGTTTTTTGAAAATGTTGTTAGAATTGAGATCTGAAGGTTATTCCAGCACCTGGAAACAGTCCAGGAGAAGGTCTGTGAGAGTGATTTTGAACTTCTTTGGGATGGCAGAGTTGGGTGTCATCAGAGTATCAGTGATAAGAAAAGCCATGCTTCTGAATGACAGATCCTAATGACGTCATGTAGATGGAGAACAGAAGTGGTCCAAGTACTGAGCCTTGAGGAACCCCAGTAGAAAGTAGTTGTGACTTAGAAAGCTAGGCAGTCGTAGTTGAGTGGCTGCTTCTGGAGCCAGATTGGTTTTCAGGAGGTTGTTCTGTGCAAGGAACATAGAGAGTTGTTTGCCTTTGCAAATGAACGGAAGGAGGGATATCGGTCTGTAGTTTTCTAAAAGTGCTTTAAGCAATAGGCTTACCCGAGCCTGCTTTGTGGGAAATGGATCCGTGTTAAGAGAGAGATGTTGATAATGTGAGTAAGTGAAGGTATGACTGAAGAAGAAGTGGCCTGAAGTATGTGAGTGGGGATAAGATCAAGTGGACAGGTAGTAGGATGATTGGAAAGGATAAGTTTGGAAACATCCATCTCTGAAAGTGGAAAGAAGGAGAGAGAGTTTGTATTTGTCGTCATGAAGTTATCATCGGTTTGTGGTGTGGAGAATTGGTCACTGATGTTTCTTATTTTATTTATGAAGAATATTGCAAAGTCTTCAGCTGTAAGAGCTGATGAAGGAGGACAGAGAAGAGAAGAGAAACAATATTGTTGGAATCACTTTCAAACCCATTTTTTCGGTCACACTTTATTTTAGGGTCCAATTATCACTATTAACTAACCATTAACTATGACTTTCGCCTCAATTAACTCCTTATTTGCTGCTTATTAATAGTTTATAAGGTAGTTGTTAAGTTTAGGGTATCGGGTAGGATTATGGATGTCATGCATTATATGTCCTTTATAAGCACTAATAAACAGCCAATATGTTAATAATAGACATGCTTATAAGCAACTACTTATTAGTGTGAATTGGACCCTATACTAAAGTGTTACCATTTTCTCTAATTGATGAACGATTGAAACGTTGACACCCAGTCATAATCAGTCCTTCTTTAAACGAACTCAAGAATTTAAAGCGGCAGATGGGTAAGCGCTTACTGACAATATAATTCGCTGGTGTGGCTAATATCGTTATATTTATAGTTATCGTTCTTGGTGTGAACGGGGCTTTATATTCTCAGTTTGTATTTGACTGTTTTTATTGATAATGAGGACCACTGAATGTGTTTTTGAACAGGTGAGATGAGTAAACAACACTCTGCTGTTTACTGTCTCCATGGCAACACCAGAGCTGTCACTCAACACATGGAAACAAAGTAACGGCTGTAACTTGTTTGAAAAAGTAACGTATTTCCCTTTAAATTAACAGGGAATGCATTACTTCAACTAGTTACTTAAAGAGTAATCTGATTACATGTAATGCGTTAGTCTCAGCACTAGTAGGGACAGACCCTGCTTAGTCATGTGAACAACACACAGATTGATAAAAACAGAGCTCAAGCAGGCAGGCCGTCCTCGACTCTCACACCTGCATGATTAGTGAGAACAACCCCACCGAGCTCCACTGACCGGCGCTCATTATTCACAGAGAAAACCAGGGTCACCGGTCCGGCGTGAGGAGACGAGCCTCTGATGAGCGACACGGGACATTACAGTTCATTATTCTCCACTCATTCGCAGAAGTACGGATGTGGTAATGAACGGCCGCCGGGCCTCTTCCGCCGTAAACTTCACAAAGTCTCTGATTAACAACTAAACAACTAACCACTGTCCACACCAGAGGACACAAAGAAGGAAGAAAGCACAAACTCCACAGAATATATATATATATATATATGTGTATTTTTTTAATGATTTTCACACCCTAAGAGGAGCTGGAGACATCAGCTGGCAGGAGCAATTAAAATGTGAAACTGTGGAGAGACTCGTTAATTACAGACGACTGCGTGTTGTAGAGGGAAGACAGAAAACCCATGTGTGTGATTATCCTCAAACATGTTACAATTGCTTGCGTTTTGTATATACTGCTCATTTGACATCTAATATTGCACAGCGTAAAGCCTAGAGAAGAAAGAAAAACACAAATAAGAAATGTTAAAATGTAGATTATTTCAGCTAGAATGAGAACAGCATGAACACTTATATAACAATAGTTCAGAACAAAATTAAAATTAATTGATTATTTGCTATATATCTTTATATTAAAACTGCTGTTTTTACATCAATTTTATCATTAGGAATTAAAGTTAATAAATAAATGTGTTAAATTCAGGTTAGTTCCTCATAAAATGGTCATTTAATTTACTCATTCACTTCTATCTCAATTTAAGCTATTTTTGGCATCTTCTTGTTCTTTAACGTTTCCAGAGAAGTCTCTTCTGCTCAACAAAGCTGCATTTATTTGATCAAAAATACAGTAAAAATAGTGAAATATTATTGTAATGTAAAACAGCAGTTTTCTATGTGAATATCTGTTAAACTGTAATTTATTTCTGTGATGCACAGCTGAATTACTTTGAATCTGACCAAATGATATTTTCCCTTACAGAAAACCTGTTTGCATTTACTATTTTTAATACCTGTTTTTTTTCTTTCAGGTTTTACTATCCTTGTGGTACATGTGGTTACATATTCGGTCTTATTTCATAGCTAGCACACACACACTTACACATTAGCCGTGTTGAAATGGACACGCTTCTGTTCTC
This sequence comes from Carassius auratus, assembly GCF_003368295.1. Taxonomy (NCBI): domain Eukaryota; kingdom Metazoa; phylum Chordata; class Actinopteri; order Cypriniformes; family Cyprinidae; genus Carassius; species Carassius auratus. Next base: position 72,267 of record NW_020528096.1, read on the forward strand.
AGACTGATTGACTCGTCTTTTCTCAGTGTCTTTGGGCTGTTTGTCTGTTGTCTCACCCTCTGTTGGAGCATCTCATGAGTGTTTGGTGAGACTGGACTGGATTTCCAAGCCTAAATATTTAACAAGCGTCTGTTCGTCTGTCAGAAGTGCAGCGGAGACGCAGGACCTACGGGATGCTGTTCTCCTCCATGTAATGAGACAACAGACAACATGTCTACAGCAACACATGGGTCACCTGTGCTGTGTGTGTGTGTGTGTGTGAGCAACATCTACAGAAAAACTTCAGAAAAATCTTAAATGGACACAAGGATTTAAGTTTATCTTTTTGACTGTAAAAAATGCTGCTGCAATTCTTTATAATAACTTGAAATGTATTGGGTTAGATATCCAACTAAACTAAAGTTAACTACACTTCTGATCTGAAATATGCAACTTATAACATACAGTCAGGCACAAGCACTTTAAGTTGAAATGACACATTTAAACACACACTACTGTTTAAAGCTTTGAAGTCATTACTTAAAAAAAAAGAATTCTGATTTCTGAAGATCATGTGACACTGAAGACTGGAGGAATGATGCTGAAAATACAGCGGAGCATCACAGAAATAAATTACACTTTAACACAGATTCACACAGAAAACAGCTGTTTTAAATTACAATAATATAATTTTATTTTTTACTGTATTTTTGATCATGCTGCTTCAAGAACAAATCTAAAAGACGTCTGAATCAGTCATTTTATCAAATTCTTGTAAATGCTGAACACAGTGCAGGAATAGTTTCGTTTTATGCAAATGAGCATTAATGAGATGCAGCAATGACCAATAGGACAACAGGAGCAGAAACGCCCACAACAACACAAACACCAGTGATAAATCACTGCATGAGCTCTTTAAAGTTAACATTACATCAAACTGACTCTATTCTGTGCATCAGCTGTCATATCCAGACACTTTCACCATAATCAACTGCTTATGAATAAAACCCCTCCATGTGATTCATGATTATCACAATTAATCTCATCCAAAATAAACCTTTTTGTTCACATAGTACGTGTGTGTGTATACACATGCATGTATATATTTAAGAAAAATATATTTTTATATAGTACATTTATTTATTTAATTATTTATTAAACATATTTTAAATATAAACTGTATGTGTGTGTATTTATATACATAATAAATATGCACAGAACGCACACAAACTGTATATTATGCAAACTAAAACATTTATTTTGGATGCGATTAAACGCGATTATTCGTTTTTCAGCACTAATGACATTATATAGATATATTAAATTATTTATATAATTAAAGAATATTTAATTTTCTATTGCATATATAATTTAATATTTATTTTACATGTTTTTACTACATAATTTCTATATTAGTGATTCACCTTTTATATAAATATATTAAATCATGTTAATTATGTTAATATTAACTACTATATTTATACTATTAAATCCTATTGAGATTAGTATTTTAATATTTAAATTGATGGATTTTCTCTACTGGTGAATGCAGCTTAACGAATATTTATGTTTTTCGTAAATTTTGTTTATTTGGAATGTTTTTTTTTGTTTGTATTTTTTTACAATTACTTATTACTTACATTTTTATTAACAACTGTTATAACAATGCTATTTTTTTTTAAATTATCAAATATGTTATAAAAATGCATTTATTATTTTTATTATTAAATAACATTATTATACTGTAATAAATATTAAATCACAAACCCGTCAGGGAAACACGGATCAAGCAAAAAATCCTGTTTGAAGTGGAAACATTAAATCTTACAGAAGTAAAATGGTTTGTGAATAGTGTTTCACGTCCAGTAATAAAAATAAATAAATAAAAAATTAAGTAATAAAATGTATCCCATAATCATATAATGTGTGATTTCGAGAAGTGCACAGAAACCACTGAAGAAGCTTCACACACATCATTTCCTCCTTCAGTCCAGGATTGCAGGATGTAAGACAGAGTTTCTAGAATTCAAGACAGCGCCAGGGTGTGTGTGTGTGTGTGTGTGTGTGTGTGTGTGTGTGTACTTGATGGACGGTAGGCCTGTAAATCGCCTGCTGTCATGCTATAGGACTAGTCTGCAGTAGTTTTACCATGTGTCAGTCAGTCAAGAACCGACCCATCTTTTATTCATTATACACCTTTACTACGGCAGACAGCACCAGTCACATCCCTCACACACACACACACACACACACACACACACACACACACACACACACACACACTGTATGCCGGAAGCCTAATGATGTGTGATGGAGCAGAATTCTATCCCAGCAGAAATAATAAAGAATGGAGTTGGGAATTAAGTATGGAATGACAGATAAATGAGAATAATGAGACAGACCCGAGCAAATGAGACACAAATGTGTGTGTGAGGGGAAATATGTGCACGTGTAGTGATTTGAGAAACACATCTGGCTACGATGGATGGAAACCTGACGTCTGTCTGGCTGAGTCTCAACATAAAACAAAATAAAATATGAACAATGAAATATTTAATCGCTTGCAACTAATAAAATCATGCTGTGTAGATAATATATAGTTATAAACATGGTAATTCAAAATACAGTCATTTATAATAACAATAATGAGAATTTGAGGAGAAAAATATATTTACTTGTCATAAAAATATCATAACAAAATCAATGATCATGATGCTCCTTAATCATGATTTCTTAATGTGAATATGAGGTGGAATATGATCCGGCGTTCAGCATCAGTGTGTGTTTGTGTGTGTTTGTGTAGGCAGCTGTCTTTTAAGGGAACATCCTGAAACTGAACCTGGAACGTCATCTGAATCTTTCTACACACTACAGAGAGAATATATATATATAACATTATTGGAACACAACCTCTGTGTGAGTGTGTGTGAGTGAGTGTGTGTGTGAGTGTGTGTGTGTGTGTGTGTGTGTGTGTGTGTGTGTGTGTGTGTGATCTGGCGGTTTGACAGCCTTCTCGCTGTTATTGTTGAGTAAATATGTGTGCATGTATTGATCTGAGAATCTTCTGTGAGTTATTGGTGGAAACATGAAACGCCTGTCTCTAGTGCTGGACGCCAAAATGAGAGAAAACAGAGACGGCAGAGACATGACAGACTCACTGAGAGGCTATAAACACACACACACACACACACACACACACACACACACACTCACCTCTGCCACAACTACAGTAACATACACAAACACACACCTCTGTGACACAGTGCTGTATGATTCTGATCCATTACAGCAGCTCAAACAAGACAAACACACACACACACACACACACACACACAGACAGACACATGCAAAAAAAAATCTATGCAAGTGAATACAATTAAACCTGTCAAGAACACACACACACACACACACACAAATTAGACCTGTTCTAGAGTGGTATCACAATTTAAAAAAATAATAATTTTGACAATTTAAATAATAAAATGAATGCAAGTTTTAAAAAAATATATTCTGTGAAAACTTTATTTGGTAATAAATAAATGCTGTAAATATTCCCATTTGACCTCTATTCACCACTGCACACAATTTATATTTAGAAAAAAATATGTAAAATATATTTAATTAAAAAAGTAAAGCACGCATATAATGTGGTAGAATTGGTTTAATTTACTTGAATTATTGGTGACTTAAAATAAAACTAAAATAATTGTGTAGAACTACTGAAAAAATATTTTATTTTAACGGTTACAGTTACAGTAATTAAAATTGTATGCATTTTTTTTGTGTGTCACTGCAGCACAAAAGCAGTCATAAGTAAAAAATGATAAATTTCTCTTTTATGCCAAAAAATCTTTAGGATATTAAGTAAAGATCATGTTCCAATCAAGATATTTAGTAAACTTCCTACTGTAAATATATCAAAACTTAATGTTAGATTAGTAATATGCATTGCTAAGAACTTCATCTGAACAACTTTAAAGATGATTTTCTCAATATTTAGATTTTTTTGCTCCCTCAGATTCCAGATTTTCAAATAGTTGTGTCTCAGACAAATATTGTCCTCCGAACAAACCACACATCAATGGAGAGATCATTTATTCAGCTTTTAGATGACTCTTATGACTGAATGTGTGCTCCAGGGTCACATACTTGTTAATTCAAGTTTGGGATGAAACAGTGAGCATGTGGTGTCTTTGTGAGATTCTTAAACCAGGACTGATCAAATCAATACCCAGTCGATTTGTTGTGAGCGTCAGACGGGAGATGGATCTGAATCTGACGCCAGCAGAGTCTGAAATGGAAAGTCGTAGCAGAATAAATGGTCAGCATGGCGCTCAGCTTTCTTTTTACCGAATCGCTCACATGAAACGAAAGACAGATTCCTTCATTCGGTGTCTCACAGTGAGTGATGAAAGACAAAACACGGTTCTGCTCGAGTGGCTCAGATTTGTTCTGCGCTGATCAGATCGACTCTTAAGAAAGCAAGCGGAGAGAGATGATTTCAGAGCACTGCTGTCCCACAGCGAGCGTCTCAGACACACACACACACACACACACACACACACACACACACAGCACTACTGTAAATCAGACTATGAATACAGTATGACATTCACTCTGAACAATCACAAACGTGTTACTGTCTCATCACACAATCAATAGAGTACAGATCACCTCCAAATTCTGTGTTGAAATGCAATGGTGCTTATTAAAATATGCTGCTTCCATGAGAATCAGAAAGTGTCTGGGTAAATAGACTATTGTTTAAAACTGATGTTTTTGAAAAAAATTTATTTGATCAAAAATACAGAAAAATTTGTGATATATTATTCTAATCTATCTATCTATCTAATCATCTGTTTTCTGTGTGAATCTGTGTTAAAGTGTAATGTATTTCTGTGATGCTCCGCTGTATTTTCAGCATCATTCCTCCAGTCTTCAGTGTCACATGATCTTCAGAAATCAGAATAATATGATGATTTACTGCTCAAGAAACATTATATTTTTATGGAAACTGTGATACATTACCATTCAAAAGATTTTATTTGTAGGAATTCATATTTTTATTAATTAAGGATGCATTAAATTGATCAAAAGTGATTGTAAAGACATTTATAATGTTGCAAAAGATTTCTATTTTAATTAAATGCTGTTCTTTTATATTTTCTATTCATCTGTGAATCCTGAAAAATAAAATCTATCACAGTTTCCACAAAACCATTGAACTGTGTTCAACACTGATGATAATCAGAAATGTTTCTTGAGCAGTAAATCATCATATTATTCTGATTTCTGAAAATACAGCGGAGCATCACAGAAATAAATTATATTTTAACACATATTCACACAGAAAACAGATGATTTACATTAGAATAATATTTCACAATTTTTACTGTATTTTTGATCAAATAAATGCAACCTTGATGAGCAGAAGAGACTTTCAAAAACATTAAATCATCTTACTGACCAGAAATCTTTGAGCAATAGCATGTTTGATTATTCTGGTTCAATCTCGTTCTGGTTTGGTGTGTTTTCAGATGCTGCAGTTGTCAAACATTCACAGTCTCACAGCGAGCGCTGTTGAATATGTACAGTAGTGTGAAGTGATGCGAGAAAAATCAGCTCTGAGAATCTTTAACGCACAGCAAATGCTGCTTAAAAGAAGAAGACTGAGAGATGAACGGGACGCTGACACGCCTGTTACATGCCGTCTACTTCAGAGGCCACACACACACACACACACACACACACAGGCTGTGTTTCAGCATTAGCCTTAAGGAAGGATATTTTTCATTGTCAGATAAAGTCAGTGCAGTGGCAGAGGGTGTAGTATGCTGATATCAGCAACACACTGATAAAGAGATCACACACACACACACACACGCACACACACACCACTGCAAACCACATCAGAAATATGAATAAATGTTAAATAAGTTCAAAAGACAACGAGCAAGCAGCACAAAGCTTTAAACAAACTTGTTTCACTGATAAAATAGCCTTTTTATCATCAGGAAATTCCACCTCCAGGGTTTCAGATTTACTTTATACAGTATGTAAATAAATCTGTGACTGATTACTTTTGAACAAACACAAATTCAGCTCTAATTTCCTGTTAATATCTTTAGTGGTGACATCAAAAACCCATACATTTACATAAACCCCGCCCCCGGGAGCATGCAACAAAGGGGGCGGGGCCATGTCACGCTGCTTTATAGAATAGAGTCCGAAATTCTTGTCCAAAATTTTCGCATGTTAAAAAATAAATACGATCTGACGTTGTGTTAATCGTGTTAACACACTGCCTCCAGTTTTTGGGTTCAATTTTCTGCGTTTTTTGCATCTGTAGCATATATATATATATATATATATACGTTATTTGTTGGCTTCACTACCAAAAAATAAATAAATGAATAAAAATAAATAAATTGCTTAAACAAATTCTTTATATTTTAAGGTGTTATAAGGCCATACTAAATAAACAAACAAATTAATTAAAAATTTTTTTTTTAAAAGGACTGCAATAAACACATAAATAAATCAGGTTAAAAAGTAACATGCTTTCTTAACAATTAATAAATAAATATACAATCAGGTCAAAAGTATCTACCGTACATTTGAAAGTTGTATAGACCTTATTGACAGACAGATAATCAATAGGTTGAAAAAGTCTATTTACAGACAAACCAGGGTGGAAAAACTTCATTTCCCAGAATGCATCATGCGCTACTTCCTGTCATACCGTTTAATCTTCCTCTGAGGTGTTTTGAACTGCATTATGAATTGCAGTTTGACACTTTTCACAAGTATAAAAGCTTAAATGTATATCTTCTCTGAGAAAAAATATTTTGAGATAAAAAAATTCTGAATTCTGTGAAATAAGAATTCACAATTACCTTTATTTTTTATTAATCTCTGATGGAAACAAAAACACAGAATTTTCTACAAGGAAAGTCAGAATTCGGAGTTTCTCAATTCTGTTTTGATTCTAAACAGCAACAATGCTCTGGCAATGTGCATGTAAAACTACATTCCATGCCAATAAAACACCTTCAAACTGAAATTAGTACAGCTAATATGTCTTACTCCTCTACGTCTACCACAGATTACACATTCATTTTAAACTCTGTGCTCTCTTGCTGTTGCTCTGCACCTTTTCTCTCACACATTATCTGAGATTGAGAAATCTTGGTCTCTGTGTCATCACCCTGTGTTCGTCAGCCCTTATTACTGTTGCACTAATTGGAAGATGAGTCCCGATTAATCACGCGCGCGCACACGGGTGACAGAGTCAGGAGAGACTTAATTGGGCCACCGATTGGCTGAGACTAATTGAGCATTGAGGTGTACGTGACACGCCGCTCCAATTAAAACACACACACACACACACACACACACGTCTCGGGTTTAATTGCCGGTTGAAGGTTTGAACCGTTCTTCTTCTTCTTCTTCTTTAAACTAATTGTCCGGCTTCCTTTGGCGAGACAGAGGCCTGAGAAACATCTACCTGAAAAAACAAACACATGCTTATTAAAGACGAGCTTCGCCGAGATCTGTCGCTTTCTGCAGTTTTGCTTTTAATGAAAGGAGCAGCTCGTCAGAAGCATGATGTGAAGCGCAAGAAAGCACAGTTACGCCCATCTATCAGCTGGAAATGCAAACACAACTAACAATAACCGCTAAAAAATGATGCATTTATTGCTATAGCTATTAATAAGCTAAATGGCTATATTAATAGATGTATAACGTGCGCATTTGAGGCTAATGATCTTACATAGCCATCCGATAATGAGAGTGTAATGAAAAATTTAATGAAGTAAAAAATCCAGCTACTCTTGGAGAGCACAGTGCACTCTGGGAAACTCTAACTAGACGTCGTCCATCACGGCTCGTGCACAGGCCAAATATTATCTGTGAACAGTATGGAGCCGTCCTCGTGGAAAATAGAGCTATATTATGCATGCAACTCTGGGTCAAGATGTGCTGTGGGATTAAAAAATGATTCCTGTAAGTGCTTGAGACTAACAAGTGTCTCTGAACGAAGCGATGAACTGTGCACTTTGCACTTTATCCGGGTACAAATAGTGTAGCTAGTAATGAGAGAAGAGGAAAGTGAGAAAACACAGCCGCTGATAAATGCTAAGAACTCTTGAGACAAAATACAACAGTCAAACAGCCCAAATGTATTCTTAGATACAATTAACCTGCTGCCGCCTCGTCGCTGATGTGGGGAAAGAGGCTGAAGAGAAGTGAGATACTGAGCTGTTATATCCACTCTGTTATTAGTGCTGTTTGGTGAGTCAAAGACCACTTCATGATAATTTAGTCCCACTGACAGAAACAGCTTACTGCAATGAGTTAGTAAAGACAAAACTAACTCGACTATCTTCATGTGGAAGAATGATGCTGAATGACATGATTTAGAAACTCTGTCCGATCTCCTGATGTGTGACGCAAACATGTAAGCAACCCTTAAAAAGTTTAAATAAGGTTTGGTGATCCGGTACAAAAAGATCCGGTTACAGCGAATGATTCATTCATGAACTGGATTTCACAGACTGCTGTGTTTTAAACTCTCTCTCACAACAGACACGGAAGAGAAGACAATGCTGAATGAAGTTGTAGTTTTTGGACCAAAATGTATTTTCGATGCTTCAAAATATTCTATCTGACCCTCTGATGTCACATGGACTACTTTGATGATGTTTTTCTTACCTTTCTGGACATGGACAGTAGACCGTACACACAGCTTCAATGGAGGGACTGAGAGCTCTCAGACTAAATCTAAAATATCTTAAACTGTGTTCTGAAGATAAACGGAGGTCTCATGGGGTTTGCAACGACATTGAGTGAGTCGGTTATGATATAATTTTAATATTTGGGCGAACTAACCCTTTGAGAATGTTATAAAGTTTTACCAAAAACTGGAATTGACAGTTGAACATTTCTAATGAAACGCAAAGAAATCTGAACATTTGTGTTAATAATTATTATTCTGTTCCATCTTGCAGCATTACTACATACAGAAGAAACTCAAAGCGGACTGCTGGAGCTCTAGAGCTCAGGGGTCGTGATGGATCTGGATCTGTCTGGATCCCTTCAGTCTGGCTGAGAGTGAACATCAGTCGCTGTAACTCTCTGCGGGACCGTCTCTCTGCCGCTCCGCCACCTGCTCCTCGGCCAACAGAATGAGCGCATAATGAGAGGAAGAATAACAGAGGCGAGCAGGGGCTTTGTGGGGCAGTTGATGTCCTCCAATGGCGAATGAGAAGATCTGTCACTGGTCATTGGCTCCTGGATGTTCCTGTTTATTGCCAAGAGCTGCAGAGGAGCAGAGCCAAACCCGAAGAAACATGAACAAAACTCACTCGTGATGCCGGCGCTTCTTAGATATGTTGCTATGTGATTACTAGGGTGTTCTGAATGCTTTAGGGTTACTAGGGTGTTCTTATTAGTTGCTATGGAGTTACTAGGGTGTTCTGTATGCTACAGGGTTACTAGGGTGTTCTTAATAGTTGCTATGGAGTTACTAGGGTGTTCTGAATGCTTTAGGGTCACTAGTGTGTTCTTAATAGTTGCTATGGAGTTACTAGGGTGTTCTGAATGCTTTAGGGTCACTAGGGTGTTCTTAATAGTTGCTATGGAGTTATTAGGGTGTTCTGGATGCTACAGGGTTACTAAGGTGTTCTTAATAGTTGCTATGGAGTTACTAGGGTGTTCTGAATGCTTTAGGGTCACTAGGGTGTTCTTAATAGTTGCTATGGAGTTATTAGGGTGTTCTGGATGCTACAGGGTTACTAAGGTGTTCTTAATAGTTGCTATGGGGTTACTAGGGTGTTCTGAATGCTGTGGGGTTACTAGGGTGTTCTTAATAGTTGCTATGGGGTTACTAGGGTGTTCTGAATGCTACAGGGTTACTAGGGTGTTCTTAATAGTTGCTATGGAGTTACTAGGGTGTTCTGAATGCTTTAGGGTCACTAGGGTGTTCTTAATAGTTGCTATGGGGTTACTAGGGTGTTCTGAATGCTACAGGGTTACTAGGGTGTTCTTAATAGTTGCTATGGGGTTACTAGGGTGTTCTGTATTGCTTCGGGGTTATTAGGGTGTTCTTAATAGTTGCTATGGAGTTACTAGGGTGTTCTGAATGCTACAGGGTTACTAGGGTGTTCTTAATAGTTGCTATGGAGTTACTAGGGTGTTCTGAATACTATGGGGTTACTAGGGTGCTCTAAATAGTTGCTATGTGGTTACTAGGGTGTTCTTAATAGCCAGACAATGAATATATGATGCAGTCACACTTGTAGCAATATTTGTTAGTTCTGTTGTTGATTCCGGGTCAGCATCATCTCTTCTCAGGTGTTCTGGATCCAGACTGGAGCTTGTGTAAATCCTAGTTACCACGGGATGAAGATCCCAGCAGAAACAGAGAAACACATAGAGACATCATTAGCATAGCTGCTGATCCAACTAGGTATAAATTAATTAGTTTAACCCAAGCTAATGAATAAGAATGCACATTTGATCAGATGCAACTACACTCACAATTTAATAGATGCATTATTCGAATGCTTGGCGAAAGAGATGTGTTTTTAATCTAGATTTAAACAGAGAGAGTGTGTCTGAACCCCGAACATTATCAGGAAGGCTATTCCAGAGTTTGGGAGCCAAATGTGAGAAAGCTCTACCTCCTTTAGTGGACTTTGCTATCCTAGGAACGACCAAAAGTCCAGCGTTTTGTGACCTTAGGGTGCGTGATGGGTTGTAGCGTGGTAGAAGGCTAGTTAGGTACGCTGGAGCTAAACCATTTAGGGCCTTATAGGTAAGTAATGTTAATTTGTAACTGATACGGAACTTAATAGGTAGCCAGTGCAGAGACTGTAAAATTGGGGTAATATGATCATATTTTCTTGACCTGGTAAGGACTCTAGCTGCTGCATTTTGGACGACCTGTAGCTTGTTTATTGAAGAAGCAGGACAACCACCTAGAAGTGCATTACAATAGTCCAGTCTAGAGGTCATGAATGCATGAACTAGCTTTTCTGCATCAGAAACAGATAACATGTTTCGTAGCTTGGCAATGTTTCTAAGATGGAAGAATGCAGTTTTTGTAACATGGGAAATATGATTTTCAAAAGACAAGTTGCTGTCTAATATAACACCCAGATTTCTGACTGTAGAGAAAGTAACAGTACATCCGTCTAGTTAAAGATTGTAGTCTACGAGATTCAGTGTACTGTAGTTGCTAGGGTGTTGTGAATGGTTGCTATGGCATTGCTGGAATCAATTCAGAACAATGCTTAACTTTAAGACTTGGTGCTAGAGATTTGATCTCATTACCAATATCCACTAGCACTAGCAGTAGTGATGTTTGCCGGTATGTATAAGAATGTCCTGAAATGCTCCTGATGCCGAGGCTCTATGTATTGTATAATGCAGTGTATGAATACATCTATGAGTGTGAGCTGGATCTGAAGCGCGGACACAGCAGGGCTGTTCTCTGCTGCTGTAACGGTCTCTTCAGACTCGCCGGAGCTGTAACTGAACATGATGTCAGGGTGGAAATGCCACAGCAAGTGTTTAAGTCGATAACAATCCACAGAGCTGCAGCTTTAATAAGAGGACACACACATACACCTACACACACACACACACATACAGTCACGCTCACAATGGCACTAATGAACTACATCTGGATTTCACACCCTCCCACTCACAGTCAGTTTGCATTGTGTGCTTGTGTGTGTGTGAGTGTGTGTGTGTGAGCAACTATGTGACAAAAAAACAAAGCAAACAGCCAAAAGAGAATTTTCTCACCACTTCGGAAGATCCTCTGCTCTGCTAACGCTAAAAAGAGATAGTCGGGGTATTTTAAAGGTTAGCGCTCTGGAACAACTTTATATTTTTGGAATCAGTTTTGCCGTAATTGATCATCAAGACTATCTTTCCATTGAGGTTCAGCTGTGCTGTGCACCGTGAAAGAGAATAAAGATATATTACATTTCAAATCCAGATGAACAGAAATGCATTTCATTGCACATTCGCGATAAATGCCATGAATGATACGAGGATCTGTCATTATCTGGCCGAGCTGCCAAACCCATTTAAAGCCTTGTGTTTTAGAAAGTGAAACAGATGATTTGTAAAAGCAAGAAGTCATTTGAAGCTGTGCATTTACTGTGTCATTTATTCTGCTTTAAAAAATGCTTGTGTTTTAAATCAGGAAGGAAATGTCTTACATTTGACATATTTTGTTCTGTGGCCTTCAGATGTTTGATTCATGCACAGTTACTTACCGATGATCATGTCTGTAGTCCTGCTTGAGGAATGACTGCAGTAGTAAAGCAGATTCAGGTCGCCGGACATCACGTGTCATTTCCTGAGATCCGACAGACGCTCGAGCGTATGATCTGCTTTCCCACGGTTTAAAAACACAAACTCACACAATGAAGTCTTTGTATAAAGATGGGTGTACTTAGAGTTTGCTATGGATTTTATGTGTCTTGCCAGCCAATAATGATTTTTATTGACAAAATCTACATTCTTGGTAGTTCATTATATTCTATATTTCATAATATGTTCCTCTTGGTTCTGTTTGTCGTTGCACTTTTCTTAGTAACTAAGAAAAAACAACATCTCCCTGCATTACGTCACATGCATATGAATGTGACCGATAACCTTGAACTTCATTTGCCTTCTGGAAGTCTAAATCTACTCATAAGAAATTCTTTTTTTTCCCTTCTTTCTTATTGAAGCCTGATGAAAATACAAATTTGGGTGAAAATGAGGGCGAGCAAATAATGACAGCGTTGTAATTTTCAGATGAGCTCTTGCTGTCAATGCTGTGTGTGTCTGTGTGCGTCTGTGTGTGTGTGTGTGTGTGTGTGTGTCTGTTTGTCTGTGTGTGTGTGTGTGTGTCTGTGTGTCTGTGTGTGTGTGTGTGTGAGTCGGTGTGTGTGAGTGTCTGTGTGTGTGTATGTGTGTGTGTGTGTGTGTGAGTGTCTGTGTGTGTGTGTGTCTGTGTGTGTGTGTGTCTCTCTGTGTGTGTGTGTGTCTGTCTCTGTGTGTGTGTGTGTGTGTGTGTGTGTGTGTGTGTGTCTCTGTGTGTATGTGTGTGTGTGTGTGCGTGTGTGTGTCTGTGTGCGTGTGCGTGTCTGTGTGTGTGTGCAGCAGGAGTGAGTTGTGTTTGACCTTTGCTGTGCTGTAGAGGTGGTAGTGTCTCTGACAGTGTGACAGAGAGACCAGCAGAAGCAATATAATGGATGAGCTCTCTCAAGGTTAACACTCCCTCTCTCTCTCTCTCTCTCTCTCTCTATCTTTCCTTTCTTCCTTCCTTCTATCTATCATCCGTTTCTTTACCTCCTCACTCATTGCTGTTGCTTCTGTTCTGGCCTGGTTTTCCTTTCTATTTTCTATCTCTTCCTTGTTCTTTGGCTCTCAGACATCCCTTCATCCTTTCCCCTCCCCGCTCCTTCATCTCCTTTTGACTCCTGATTTACTTTTACATTCGTGCATTTACCAGATGCATGGCTTTTATACACAGGCTTTTATACACAGGCCATGCATTGCTTGTTTTTGCTGCAGGAAAGCTGTATCTATCAATATCAGATACCAACACATACATACATTAACATATTCATTTAGACTACTCATGAGAAACTAGAGGCAAAATCTGTGTTTTTCCATGCACTGGTAACATTTGCATTACCTAGTCTTCTCTTTCAGATGAGTGGGAAGAAAACTGAAGTGTTTATTTTATTGCACTTTATCTATTTGCGTCTGTAGATTTAAACTCCATCACATTTCTCTGAAGTATTTCTCTCTCTCTTTTTCTTACATACACGAAACATCCGAAAGATTGTTTATATACAGTATCATTTACCTTATTTATGACATTTTGATACTAAAAAAGTGTTCAGAATTATGTTCTGAAAATGTATGCAAATTAGCGCATGGCCTCATTTGCATATTTCAACATTACATTTCAGAAAACCTGTACAAAACAATTGTCTTAATGTACAGTGATTAATTAAGGAAAGTATGGTGAAATATATTAGTTAAAATATACGCTCTATTCATATTCATATTCATATTTTGTCCTACTGTCTTAAAGGAACAGTTCACCCTTTACTCTCCCTCATATCATTCCAAACCTGTATGAGTTTATTTCTTCTGTTGAACACAAAATAAGATATCTTTTGTAGATTATTGTTAGCCAACCAGTTGACGGTAGCCATTGACTTCTATAGGACGGGGGAAAAACAATACTTTTGAAGATATAGACTATTTGGTGGGTGTTTGAGCATTTGGGCCATACATTTTTAGCATTTTTCACTGTATAAGGTTTCTTCTAATTTATCCTTTATTTTACCAGGATAGTCCCATTGATATATAAAATCTCTTCTTCCAGGGAGTCCTGGCCAAGATGGCAGTACAGAAAGTTTCACATAAACAACAAACAAACATAAAAAAAAAAAATTCAGAATCTTTCATAAAATTTTGTCCAGCACTCAAAATAACAAAAAAATCTACTTAACAAAACATACACACGTTTCCCTTAAATTGGTCAATAAGAGATTTTTAAAGAGGGGAGTGCTTCTATCATAACTCTGCAGCTCATTCCATAACCAGGGAGCATAGGAAGAGAAGGCAGTTTTACCAAGCTCTGAACGTACTCTAGGAACCTTTAAAAGCAATTTAACTCTAGATCTAGTGCTATAAGTACAGGTATAATATGATAAAAGATGACAAATATAAATTGGTAGTTTTTCTAACAATGCCTTAGCAATAAACATCAGCATGTGTATTTTTCTTCTTTGAAACAAAGAAGTCCAACCCACCAATTCGTACAAGGTACAATGATGAGTGCGTGAAGAGGCACTCGTCACAAATGCAAGGCAGCATGGTATACACAATCTAACTTTTTTAGAGAAGATGAACTTGCATGCATATAAATCACATCACCGTAATCTAATACGGAGAGGAAACAACTTTGAATAATTCTCTTTCTTGCTTCTAAAGGGAAACATTTCTTTAAACGAAAGAGAAAACCCAGTTTTGGTCTAAGCTTTTTCAAGAGATTTTCAATATGTACATTAAAACCTAATTTTTCATCTAGCCATATGCCTATTTATCCCACAACCTATGTCATTGATATAAATAGAAAATAAAATTGGTGCAAAAACTGAACCCTGTGGGACACCTTTTTTAATTGTTTGTTCTGCAGATATAAAATTTTCCACTGAGACACATTGAGTTCTTTCAAATAAGTATCAATGCACTAATGCACTTATATTGTTAGTAGGATTTGAACATCAAAAATGCAACGGGTCAAACATCAACAAAACAGTTGACGGCAGTCAAATTTATTTTTCCCCCATGCTATAAATGTCAGTGGCTACCGTCGACTTTTTGGTTACCAATATTCTACAAAATATCTTCTTTTGTGTTCAACAGAACAACAAAAACTCAGGTTTAGACCCACTTTAGGCTGAGTTAATGATAACAATATTTATTTTTGGGTGAACTGTCCCTTTAAAGTCCTCATCTTGTAGGTAAAGCATCACTTTCACAACTATTATGTTGTATTTGTTTCAAGTTACTAGATTTTCACATAAAAAAATGAATATTACTAATATTATATTATTATTTTGGCTGTTAACACCAATTTATTTGATTTATGCTGTACTTTTACACAATAAAACGTGGTATTACTAAGATATGTATTCAAAAAGCATCATATTGCATGCTTAAACAGTCTAAAAAGTCCAAAAATGTGCATTTTTGCATGTGAAGTATTGCCAGTATTAATGTGAGATATCTGCAGGCTAATAATCATCACGAATATAGTTGCAACAATGTTGGATCTGCCGCTCACGGTTCGCTCATTACGCTCTAATTGCACACTTCACGTCGCTGCTATCCGTGCTAAGCACATGCTAGGCTAGCTGCAGAAGTCAGCCGCGCGCGTCAGTGACAAACAGCATTCTCCGCTCATCCATCATAAGTGCCAAACTCAAGACATTCATTACAGAGTTTGCCGATCTTTGCTGTTCTCCTCGCCGCTTTTCACTTAATCTCTCTCGGCGCTTTCCACTGAAGCTGGAAAGATGCTGAACAGCAGTAAAGGAAGCACTACATTAATTAAATGCAGAAATTTGCCCCGCTCTATTTTGTTGCTGAGAAAGAGCTGCTAAGATTGATGAACTTCTCTGAGAGTCGAGAGCGCTCCGCTAGTCTCAAATCTGAGCTTAATTGAGATGGAGCGTGTATTAGGTGAGCTGCATACATTAAGGTGTCAGAACTCTGTATTCTAATCTCGCCCGTCTTATTTCTCTGGCTTCAGTCCTTGCTGGGAGACGCTGGGCTTCTTTACATGCGGCGTGAGGTGATAAACATGCTCTCGGGCCCCGGGGTCAGGAACACGGCCTCTCCGGAGACACCTTTGAAGGCCTTTGGCAAGGTTGGTTTTAGAGGAGCAGTTCAGATGTGGCTGATTCAAACTCATCTGAACTCAGATTTATTTTAACATCCACTAACATAACAGTACCACAATAAGTGCTGGTTTTTCTTCTTCTACACATAAGAATCCTTATGAAAACGGCTACAAAAAGTGCTCAGATCACAATAAACACTCAAATTACACACACACACATATATATACTTATATATTATATACATATTTTTACTAAAATATGTTCATAAACATTTTATATGAATATATATTATAAAATATTTCATAATGCATATAGATGTTGTATTTTAATATACATTATTTAATTTATAATTTATTCATTTTTTATTAAATGTATTATTTATCAGTGCATTCTATATATAATATAATCTATATATTATAACAGAACTGAAATATTTTAACAATATATATATATATATATATATATATATATATATATATATATATATATATATATATATATATATATATATTAGTGCTGTCAAACGATTAATCGCAATGAATTGCATCAAAAATAAGTTTTTGTTTACAGAATATATTTATGTGTGCTGTGTATATTTATTATTAATATATAAATACAAAAACATGCGTGTATATATTTAAGAAAAATATGTTATGTTTATATATTAATTATATTTTATATAATATAAGAATATAAATACATAAATGTACATACATGTAAATATTTTAAAAATATACTTTATGTGTGTGTATTTATTTACACATTATTAAATATTATGTAAACAAAATTTGTATTTTGTTTGCAATTAATCGCAGTTAATCGTTTGACAACACTAATATATATATATATATATATATATATATATATATATATATATATATATATATATATATATATATATCTATGTGTTCATGTATTAACATAATAATTTATTGTTAAATTGTATTTATATATATATATATATATATATATATATATATATATATATATATAATTAAACAATAAATTATTATGTAAATACATGAACACATAGATACACACACATTGCATACTATAAACACAATATTTTTTTCTAGATGTAAAATCTGACCTGTGAGAGCCGAGCGATTCTTCATTCAGTCTCTGATCATGACATGTCAGGACTCTCATGACACGCTTCATATTTAAACATTAATACCATCTACACAGACGGACACGACCGCAGTCTGCTGAAATATGAAAGCTGAAGGAAAGAGGAGGAAGAAGACATGATCAGAGCCTCATTTACACATGATGAGCCTCATTCACCAAACACAGAAATCAGCCTTGAATCCATTCTTACACACATCGCTGCACTGAACAGAATGAGACGATTTATAAAAGAAAGAATTTACACTGACATTTGTTCTGCTCCAATAAGCAGCAGAATAGAAAACAATGATGATTTTATACTGTACATACAGCTTCACGTGCAGTCTCACATCTGACATTCAGACATGATTGTGTTTATTCATTTATCTGAGCATTTCAGGGGCAAGAAAATACATTTCCAATCTTCCACAGACTACATTTAGGCTAAATTCAAAACTTATTTTTTTTATTCAAAAGTGTTATAGACTATATTCTTATGTTTTATAGACAACACACACACACATACATATATATACTTACAGCATATTTTTACTATATGGGCACTAATCATTAAGAAATAAACACATATCATTGTTTTAAAGGATAAATAAATGCAATCAGACTTCAGATTACATTTTGACACACTTAAGTAGTCCTTGAAGGAGAAATATTATTCCCCTTTTTACAAGATGTAATGTGTCCCCAGAATGTGTTTATAGCTCAAAATACTCCACACATCATTTATGATATCATTTTGAAAATGCTTGTTTTGGTCTGAAGCAGAAACACGCTGTTTTCGTGTCTGTCTCTTTAAATGCAAATGAGCTGCTTCTATCTCCGCCCCCTTTTCAGGAATAGAGCTGCTTGGGCCTGCCAAAAAATAATAACCATATGAAATTTGGTTGAAAATATCAGAAAATATCAGAAACTTCTCATTAATGAGTGAATGTGAAATAAAACAAAGTGTTAAATGCTATGTTATTATTTAATATATATTTCTTATTTATAAGAAATTCTTTGAAATATAAAATTATACATGAAACACATGGAAAAACCAGAAACAAAAATAAATACAAATTTTGAATATATCAATGTATGAAATTTGTAAACTCATATAATCTGAGAATTACCTGTAATGACCCCAGTGGAATCAATTGAAGTTAATTTAATTCCTTTAAATTTATAAATCATAATAGCTCAAAAACATTCATAATTTATGAACATTATGTATATATTTTTCAGATTAAAAACGTGATAAATTTTTCATGCTGCAATGGTTTGTCAACAGGTGACATATTCATGTTTATCATAAAAACGTTTATTCACAATTTTTTTAATTTATTATTATTATTTTTTTAATTATGTATTTATTCCGGGTCAAAACAGACCCAGAGTGAAGTCTTACAACAAACATTTGTATTATGAAAATATATTTATTCATTTATAATTTTTAATTATTTAATGACTTTTTTTTATTCAAATGTATTTTATGTTCACATGTGCTATTTACAAAAAAAAAGACAAAAAAAGTTTTGTGTATTTTGGGATAAAAATTATAAAAAATATATACAAATATATAAAATTATATATATATATATATATATATATATATATATATATATATATATATATATATATATTATTTTGAAATATAAATTAAAAAATTATAATGAGTTAAATTAGAATGCGTTATGAAGATAAAGTCTTTCAACAAACAGTATTATTGTGCCGGACCTCCAGCTGATGTTCAGTGTAACATCTGGCTCCTGAAGCACAAGCAGTGATTCGGAGGAAGTGAAGGTGATCAGAAGCTCCTGGGAATCATCTGTTCAGCTTCACAGAGCTGATCTGGGAACAGTTCTCTCACACAAACACTAAATATAGACGCCTCTGGCAGTCATCCAGACACTTCTGGACCAGGAGGGCTTCCATCTAATTATCAGCCTTTCCAAGAACAAACCGAAGTGCGTCTGGAAGCACACGGACAGCCGGATCTTCACGAGTCCACGATGTGTTCCTCAGATGAATCAGAAAAGCAATACTGAAGCCATTAGTGTTAACAAGCCATCAAACACTGACCTATCTGTGACTCGCAGCCGTCAGTCGGGATTGATCACGCTTTATTAGCTTAAAGGTGCTTCAGAGGGACTTCTTATCAATTTAATTACAGACGCTCATTCATTAATAAGGAGATGTACAACACAGCACTGTTCCTTTAAGAAAAAATACTTGTTATTTAGATCAACTCCTCCCTGAAGTTGACATTGAATTCTGATCTTAATTCCCTTATAATTTACTCACACTTATATTAGTCTGCACACTGTTAAATTCTCGTGTATTAAATTTAAGATTTGATTAGAAAACACTGCAAATATGTGACCCTGGACCACAAAAGTCCAGTTCAGTGGAGCAACATCTCCACATCTGCTGGAATCCACTTTATTGAAGAGCTTCCCTGCAAATGCTTCAGAGTAATCCTTGTCCTGTGGTTTGGTGTGGATTACAGCCTTTATCTGCCTGTAGGTCAGTGTGTGTCTGTATCTGACCAGTGCTCGGATTCTGCATCTATAATAAAAGTCACACACCTGACAAGCAGACGCTTTATCAGTGAAAAGGTCCTCGTCTCGCTCTGAAGAACCAGCAGAGAGACAAATGGCTGAAACGGTGCGCTGACAATATTGGGCGTGATTCTTCTTTTTCTTTGTGTGTGTGTGTGTGTGTGTGTGTGTGTGTGTGTGTGGTGGCGTTTGGTTAATAATGCCCTGACCGTTTCATTATAGTAATCAGAGAGCGATCGGCCGGTGCTGGCAGAATGAGTGAGAGCTCACACACTCGCCTCATTAACTCTCTCTTACACACGCACACACACACACACACACACACTTGCGACAAATTGGAATTGCCTTTTGCGCTCGGTGGCCCCTAGAAAACACACACCCTTTTCTCTCTCTCTCTCTCTCTCTCTCTCCGTCTATCTCTCTCTTTTTTCTCTCTCTCTTTCTCTCTCTCTCTCTCTCTCTAGTAAGGAAACAAGACAGATTGAATGTGAAAGTTTCAGGATTGAGTGAATGATTAACAGATTTAAAAATAATGAGTTTTATATCAATTGCAATATTTATGCAACACATGATCGGGGGCGGACCAGGGTGGCATAGGGTGGCAAATGCCACCCTAAAAGAAAGCCTTGCCACCCCTGCTGCCACCCCAGTTGGAAGCAACGAATTAAAGGTTATGCCCAATTTCAAAATTTACAAGCGCGAATCTTTCGTGATTCGTGATCCCGCTCCAACTCCCAAACTGATTCAAATGATTCGCGATCCCGCTATACGAACTCCCGAACTAATTAAAATGATTCGCGAACCCGCTCCGAACTCTGACATATATTCAGATATAAATGTAATTTAAAAAATAAATTTATAATTTTCGATTTTCAAATATTGCACCTGTCAAACATAGTCTATTTTGCCGTCAATACTGTTGACAGTGTCCTTTATCAGTAGGTTTATATTTATGCTCAACATGAAGACAAGACCCTGGTCTGTCGCGGTCTCCCTCTATGTCCCCTACAGCAGCAGCAGCGATTCTGGTGTGTAAAGACCATAGACTGTATAAAAACACAGAAAACGCGAAGCAGCCGCCACGCAGCAGAAGCGTCACGCTCACGACACGCAGTGTGTCACCGGCTGAGACTCAGGAGGAAAGGTTTGGTAAAAATTGATTATCTATCAATAAATGAAGCTTTAATGAAAGCACAGACTTTGAGATGATAAATAACTAACGTTACAGTGGTGTAGTCTACTACGTGATACGTTACCCACTTTTAAAAAGCGTGAGGATTTTTTGAATGAATAACTAAATCAAAAGTAGAGCATTTAATCAAATCTCGATATTAAAGGTGTTCAGTACCGTCTTTCCCTAAACGCAGAGTAGGCTACGCAATTCTCCTATCCGCGCTCGAGACTGCTCGCACCTCATGTTCATAATTGATGGATGAACATCTATGCCCGGGTAGAGTACATCAGCAATCCAGCGAAGAGAAAGGAAAACTAAAAGTAAAAAAAAAAAAAAAAAAAAAAACGGGCATAAAGTTATTCATGCATAAAGGCTTTACATTGGACGTTGGACGAGTCTCAAATTTAGGGACCGTCTCTAAAGCTACATGCGATATTGTTATACACTTTTCTAACGTCAGTAGCATTTGAGGAGAAAGACTTACAGTCATAATAACAACTGTAATTGTTCATGTAGGTGTCAGCTATAATGCACAATTAAATTAAATGTTTGATATTTATTGAAATAACCTGTAAATCATATGTCAATTATGTAACTCTTTTACATGGGCTCAAAGGCAAATTTGAAGCCCAAGAGCATTCGAGGAGAAAGACTTGCAGTCATAAAACTATTGTAATGTGTTCATTTAGGTTTCAGCTACAATGCACACCTTATACATTTTTTTATATATATATTAAAATAAAGTATAAATCATTTAGGTAAAAACGAGGCCCGTTTATCACTTTCAGGCACATTCCTGTGAAAGTTTTTTTTTTCAGGTTCCCTTTCGACAATTACCCATGGTTTTAACCATAACACCACAAATCATCGTTCTTGTACCCATGGTAACTGCAAATTAGCCACGGTTTTGTTACTTCAAATAATAATTTACAAAGAAGTATTAATATACTGTGTGCATTAGTGAGTGTGTGGTGCTTATGGGGTATGGTCACTTATTCCTTATATGAACTGTTTCAGATGCAAGACATTGATTGCATGAGATTAGGTTTGTAAATGATAGCTGTGTCCTTTTGTAGTGTGCGCCGCTGCACATGATGCAAAATAAAAGTGACCCACCTTCATCAGAGCATCACATAAACCTGATTCTCCGTCTGCAGTCGTGAGTTTCGACTGATTATCATATTCCGGTTCCTCAAGCGCTTCATAAACACTTCATCAGTACAAACGTGTTCTCTGTGGAGGAACTCCAGACTGTTTTAGGCCTGTGGGAAAATAAAAACACACACAACTGTTCAACAGCTCGTATTATAGACGTTTTAAAGGCAAGTTTGTGTAGTGAAATGTCAAAGTTTCCAGCCTGAGAGCAGATGAAGCGCTCGAGCAGACGATCTTTGATTGACAGCTGTGACTTACATTACAAGACCGAGATAAGTTCTGCAAAACACACTTCAGCAGAAGAACAACCAGTCGCTTTCATAGATTCAACAAATGCTGTTTTTAGTCTAGCGAGGATTATATATATATATATATATATATATATATATATATTCAATCAAATTTTCAATACATTTCAGAAAATGGACATCAAAACAATATACTCGCTAAAATATGTCATTTATGTAAATACATCTGCTACTTTTCAGTCATTTTTGTACATTTGTAAAATATATTTAAAAAATATAAATATATATATTTGCCCTTGAAATATTTCAAACCAAGAAAATACATTCACATAATGTTATCTAATATGTTATTGTTATCTGAAGAAAACTTTTTCTATAATGTGTGAATATATAACAAGTATAATTTTTTATATATATAATTTTAAATTAAAATTGTATTGTGTTTTTATTTAATCAAATATTGTATTAAACATATGAATGTATTTTCTTGGATTGAAATATATGAAGGACAAAATATTTTTAAATTCTTAAAAAAATAATATATATGTATGGCGAAAATAAATTAGAAAAAGTATTTAAAAAGTATTTATAAAATAAAATTAAAATTTTTATAATTTTATAATTTTATATAATTTTACATACAATTTAATAATTGTATTTAATTGTATTTAATATAATGTAACATTTTTATTTAATCAAATATTGTATTACGACATATGAATATATTTTCTAGGATTGAAATATTTGAAGGGCAAAATATTTTTAAATGCTTAAAAAAAAATATATATATATATATATATATATATATATATTTGCTAGAAAATTTATTTTCACCGATTTTATTAAATAAAAAAAGCCTTTGAAAGGAACCCAGAAGCCTCTACAGTAGGAGGACACATACTCGAGGAGCTCTGCTTTAGGAAGCTTTAGCGTTCAGCTCCACCTCGTAAAGCTCAGGGACCTTTAGGCCCTTGACACATAATACGTCTCTGCAGCCCAAAACAGTCACGGCTTTAATAACCTGCACACCTTCCCCTTCAGTGACACTAATGTGAGGCCGATCGGCCCGAACACACACACACTGATGTGACTTATAGCAGGAGTCTTCAATAAGCCAGCGGCCAATGCAATTAGAAACAAAGAACACTATTTATTATAGCAGCGCTGGAGCCGGGGGCCAGAGGATGCTGCGTGTGTGTGTGTGTGTGTGTGTGTGTGTGGAGAACTGGACACATTTCATTAGGAGAAAACACATATTCACATGATTGAAGGAGAATCGTATTCCTCTCAGGAGTCGAATATTTCAGGTCGAGAGATTAAAAACCTGATGATAAGAGCAACCAGCGAAAATTAGAGCAATTTATGAACGGTCACACCTTTGACAAACATACTGGCACAAAGAAATGCATGTAATACCACCGTTATTACAGTATTTACCTAAACGTATTTACTAAAAAACACCTTAATTATTAAATGCCACATGAAGACTATAACATTTCTGAACGATGATATAAATGGATCATTAAATCACAGGGTTGAATCAATTCATTGAAATGGAGAAAAAACTAAAACTAATCTAAAACAGATAATACTTAAGCGAAATATAAATATATTAAACTAATACAATTGACAAAAGCACACGTATACGAAAATACAGTATCCTCTAAGTAATTATAAACTAAATTAGTGTTATGAAGCTCTACTTTAGAAAACCTGAAAGCCAAATAAAAAGTGCATTAAAATCATTGTAATATTCATGATGCTGATATATTGTAATTTGCTTAAAATAAATGTGAATTTATATAGATAGTAACATATACATACATACATACATACATACACACATATTTATATATATATAATGTAAAAAATCTGTGCACATATTTTAACTCATTGTGTTTCATTTTTAGGTGCAACAGATCATATTAATTGCTTTATTTTGAACTTTAGTTTAATACAGTAGCTTATTTTGTGCAGGGGCATTGTGTGTTGTGCAGCGACAAACACTGATGTAGAAGGTGACCCTGAGAGAGGATCTGTGACGGAAACAGGGCAAAGACTGGACAGCGGCCCCCTGGGACGAGAGAGAGAGAGAGAGAGAGAGAGAGAGCTGTGCTGTCTGATGCATTTATATCTGCTGATTACAGTCAGTAGCTCTGATATCAACCCTTGAGAGCAGCGTGTGTGTGTGTGTGTGTGTGTGTGTGTGTGTGTGTGTGTGTAACAGGATGGTCAAACACCTCAGACCTGAAAAGCATCCGTACCAAGGGTCACTGACACCAACACACTCTTACATTTATTTAAATGAGTCCACTCCAAGAGATCTATAGTAGTAAATAAAGCAAATGACTTTGCACTGACTAACCCTAACCAAAGCCCTAAAGGAAACACACACACACACACACACACACGAGTGTCCTATAATGTGAATCTCTCATTACTCATGCGATTAAAGAGCTGAACGGCCACATTAATAACCATCGCGCTTCATTCCCGGAGGATCTGCGGACAGACGGAGGAGGAACTCTCACATACAGGTAAAGGTGAGACACGTCAGCACAAAACCAGGATTCCAGGAGGAACAAGTTACTTGTTGAACAAGTTCAGATTCAGCAATCAAGAAATGTTTTTAAACTTTGAAAACGCTTTTAAATTATACAATGCATGAAACATGACGGCTGCATCCAAAATCACATTCTTTATATTACATAGTAAGCAAAAAGTCCAAATTTACAGTGTTCATAAACACAGATAATGCACTGATTCTGTTTATTACTGCAAAGCTGCTTTGAAACAATCTTTATTTTATAAAGCACAACAGAAATAGATGACTTGATTACTGCTGCCTTCTGGCTCCGCCCACCACTCTGCCCAATGCCCCGCCCACCCCAGCACAGCTGTCAATCAATCATCACACCCTCAATGCATATGCATGATTTTTGGAGTTGTTTGTGATTTTCTGGATAGAGATATACTGAAAAAAGTGTTTCATTCATCCAATTAAAAAAAATGCCAAAGGGCAAGTTATTTATTTTTCATTAAAAAAATTATGGATGTGAATCATTATCCTAATTTTCTTTAATTGGATGAATTAAACACTTTTCCCAGTGTATTTTAAGTATATTTTTATACTCACAATTTCTATACTTGTACGTTTGAAATAACTAAAAGTCATATTCTTTAAACAAATAAATAATAATAAAAATGGTATGATTTTATTAATTTCCAAAAATGTTAAACATCACAGCTTTAAAAAAAAGGTTACTTCATATATCCAGGTTTCCCAAGAATCCTGGTTTTTCAAAAACAAACAAAGAAACATAAATATTTGTAAAGATTTATAAATCATTAACATTGATGAAAAATAATAAAAATGAAAAAGTACAAAGTTAAATAATAATAATAATAATATTTATAATGTTTAAGAGGTGAATTTTTAATTAAATTAAATAAATACATTTAAAAATGAATAGAAACATTTAAATTAGTAAAAAAAATATAACAATTAAAAAGTTACAAATTAAATACTACTACTACTAATAATAATAATGTTTAAGGGGTTACTTTTAAATTAAATTAAACAAAATAAATAACTCAATTTTTTCTCATTTCAATGCTTGTTTTGTTTTATTTTAAATACATTTAAGTCATCTTGTGGCCCCTCGTTGGACCCCAGACCCCTGATTGTGAAACAATGTCCAAATAAAGCAAAAATCTAAAACCACAGATCGGTTTAGTTTTACTCAAAAAAAAAAAACACTGGATGAATCCAATCTAGTGCTGGGTAAAATATGGACAATCCCAGCGCCTGGGTTACTGCCCAGAAGACTGGGTTAAACAAAAGGTAAACAAAACCTTTTGGTGATATTAATATTATATATAAAATAATTTTTCTAAAAACGGAGAGTTCCGGTACTTGATTCTGATTGGTTGAGCCGCATTGGAAGATGTTGTAAATTACGCTACAAAGTAACACACCTTTTTTTACATTTGTGTGTTGCTTGGCAACCACTTTGTTGCAACCACAAGTGTTTCTAAGGAACTGCATTGTTTGGTGGAAGAATACTGTTTTTGTTAATATCCTTACACTTTATAACCATTTTATAAAAGCAATAAGCCCCGTGAAGCCATGGTTTACGGTGATTTTATACCAGCTAAGGGAGTTTTAGTCACTCCCCTTAGCTGTTATAAATTAACTGTAAACCACAGCTTGTTTTGGATTACTGCTTTATGATAATCACCAAAAGATCTTTGTTTTACTGAAAAGATTGTAAGAGCAAGAATACAGCTCCAGATCTGCTCCAGATGTTTCCTGACGGCTGCTTTCTAAATGCACAGATGTAGTAAACGCTGTGTTTCAAACACACACACACACACACACACACACACACACACACTGTGATTCTGCCCAAAATGAGCGTTCGAGCAGCACTTGATCTTCTTTCATTATCGGACCCTTGCGAGCGCTCGTGCTGACAGTCCAATTCCTCATCGCTGCCACACCGTCATCCCTAATTCATTTTCCTCTTCCGCAATTTATTTCCCCTCCTGACCCCACGCATAAAGAGCGAGTGACTCTGATCTCAGATCCTCAGTACATGCATCTTCATCTTCATGCTCGTGTCTCCAGATCGGAGCCCTTTAACAATAGCAGCGGATGAAACACAATTAGTGTCTCTCACTGTGTTTCTAAACGTTACGCTCGCGCTCCATCAAACAGCTCTGTGCTAGCAATGCACTGCAAAAACTCATCTTCTTCCCGTTTTCCAATATAAACATCTAAATTCTTAAATCAAGGTACATTTCCTAGAGCTGGGAAATGACAGAAGATAAGAAGTGTTTAGCTAAATGTTAAATAAAGTGAGTTTATGCTTTAAAGGAGAATAATCTCTTTTCTTTTGTATTAAGATGATTTCTTCCGAATCTACTTTAACTCGCTTCATTTTGATAAGACACACTTGAAAAAACAAAACAGAAATCAATGAGTCAGATGCATTATGCATCTCAAATATTTGGATTTAAGAAAATAACATATAGACTGAGAAAGAAAGTCTATTTTGCAGTATTCGAGCTCATTCAGATATTATTTAAAATTTTGCACAAATATTATTCTCTTTATCTGACCTATAAATGCTTCTACATCAAGTTCTAACATTTAAGTCTCTGTCTATAACATGCTGCTTTTTTTATGCAGTGTTGATCTGGATAGCTCCGCCCACCTGACCCCGATTGGATCAAAGTCACACTCCTCATGTATATTAAACATTCCAAACCTCTATGACTTTCTTGGTTTGTGGAACATTATGAAAGTTTAAAGAACATGTTGTTTGGTTCCAAATGTCCTTCAATAAATATCTTTATTCGTGTTTTGCAGAAGAAAGAAAGTCATAGTTTGAATTTCACGACAGAATGATTATTTCTGACTAAATGATCCCTTAAAAACTGTTCATAAACAGCATGCACATCTGAAATATAAAATTAAATATTGTCCTCCTCACAAACCACACATCAATGAGAGATGATTTATTCAGCTTCAGATGATGCATACATCTCAATTTCAAAGAAATGACTGGTTTAGTGCTCCAGGGTCACATATTGTGTTGTATTACAGTCTGTGGGTCTCTTCTCGTGTGTAAATGGTCAAAGTGTGGCTCTGTGTGATACAGTGTGATGCAATATCATCTAATCAGGTCAAAACACTTTCAACCTGCAAACCTCAAGAGTCGACACTGAATTACATCTCACTTCACTCGTGTTTTCTTCCTCATCACCTCATCTTGCCTCAGACGTGTAATGTGTAACACACACACACACACACACACACACACACTCACTTACGCTGTAAAATGTGTCACAGGAGATGATTTTGAGCTTCTGGCATGTTTTACATTTGAAGGAGAGGGGGAAAAAATCTATATTTAACATTTATTTAATGTTTGCGGCAGACAAACAAGCTGAAATGTGCAGACGTGCAGCACGAACACGTGCCACCTGTGAGAATAATTTGAAAAAGCACAATTATGAGCACAATACAGATGTTTATCGACTTCAAGCAGCGGAATATCGCTCACTGAGACTCCGAATACATTTACAACATGATGAAAATGAATCTCAATATATTCTCTGACTCTCTTTGCCCCATTAAACAGATGATTATTTGTTATTATTTCATTTCCAGAAAGACAAGTAGGATACAATACACGATACAACGTGTCAGTTTCATCTTCAGAGCAATGTAATTTTATTAACATATTTTTTTTATTTTTTTTAATGCCATTATTAATATTTCAAATTAGATTTTTAGTGAGTTGTGTTTTTGTTAGTTAAAAAAATAAATTGTATTTTTAGTTTTCTTTTAATTTTGAAGTATTAGCAATATTGTTCTGTTTTTATCAATATTATTTTGAATAATATTGAGTTTTTGAGTTTTTGAGTTTTTTCATTTAAATATTATTGCACTATCATGTTAATATTTAGAATTAGATGTTATATTTCAGACTTTTTGTTTTCATTTTAGTTAAAGTTTTAGTAACTTTGTTATGTTTTTATTCATATTTACATTTTGATTCTATTTTAATATTTAGTCTTGTATGGTGTTTTTTGTCCATATTTTTAATTCTATTTTATTTGTATACGTTTTGTTTTCATTTTAGTTTTAGTTAAAGTTTAATTCTTTTTTTATGTTTTTGTTAGCTTTAAATTAAATTGTTTAGTTTTTCTTATAATTTTGAAGTATTAGTAATATTGTTGTGTTTTTATCAATATTAATTTGAATTTGATTTTATATTTAAAAACATAGGAACAGACTGAGATCTGCAGCTCACAAACATAATTTGCAATTCAATCATGTGACACTCAAGGACCAATGAGCTGCTCACCGTCTGCCTTCACTGAATGGAAAAGAGCAGCGTGAACATTCTGCTAAACATCTAAAAAAAAAAAAAAAATAGTTTGAAATCATCATTCCTGGATAAACTAGCTCTTTAGTTTCCTGCATGCATCTCACAAACATTAGATGCACGCCCACAACCCCGCACCTGACACCCTGATGCATTATGGGTGAAGATGCTACCAGAAAACGTCATCCCAATTTCCCCCAAAGGTAAGAGAACTGCTTACTTATCGACATTCTTTTAATATCAGCCCAGAAATTCAGCAAACGCGTCACTTTCGGCCTCTATCGGGCCGTTTGGTGCACACGGGAGATAAGAGCGGATGGGTGACATTATTCTCTCTGAGACCCGGATCAATGCGGAGCGTTAAAGGTGAAAGATCACCGGGAGAGTAGCCACAGCTAGTTACCGTAATGGGCTTTGGACGGGTGACTGCACAGAAGCAGATTGAGCCGGACTGAGACGCATTTAGACAGAAGTTACCAATTCAGAGAGGAGCTGTGCAGGAGGATACCGAGCTGAAAAATATCACACACACACACACATCACTTCAGTCTAACGCAGCAGCGTGTGTCCGAGCCATCTGCCGCGCTACGCTGGAAAACAACTTCATGCTAAATGAGAGAAGAGGGAGAAAACGGGAAGGCGAGGATGTGACGGGGTCCGTGTCTGTGGAGCTGACAGTCAGAAAACAACAAACACACGGATGAATCTCATCTAAATCAACAGAATGCATAAAAAAACTACTATCTAATCAATTACTATAATGCATGTTTTTTGTCTGTGTAATTATTCTGAATAGTAATTTGCACTGACATTACATTGCATTTAATGCATTTGGCAGTGCTTTTATCCAAAGCGACTATATTGCACTTAAGGTATACACATTTCAGGAGATTTTCAATAATAAATCAAATCTGTATGCATTCCAGTAATGACAACTTTTATTAATTGCTATGCAATAACATCACATTGCAAAACACCTTAAGCATTACATTTATACATATTGCAGTTGCTTATATCCATTGCATTCAATATAGACGTTTGTGCATTAGAATCAAATGCATTATTGTAATGACAACTTTTGAAAATGTTCTTAATTTTTATTAAACATTTATTTATGAACCACCTTTTAAATTTTACTTATTTATTTATTTTTATACTTATGCATTGGTAGACTCTTATCCAATGTGTTGCATTTAAGGTACACGTTATACAAGATTTGCTGTATTTTTTTATAGTACTGTACAGTACATTCATGATTTTATTTAAAGAGAGATTTTATGCATTACATTAACAACAACTTGATAAAATATTCTCATTAAAAATTAAATTCACAATGCAAACTACCTTAAACAATGCATTTAAAAACCAACGCGACTTTTGTTGCTTTCAATGCCATGATATAGATTTTACTTGAATGATATGTTTATGCATTACAATAAATTACAACCTATGAATATGTTCATACTGTAATGTAATTGCAATGCAAACCACCTTAAGCATTACATTTAATGCATTTGGTAGCTGCTTTAACCCATAGCATTACATTGCATTCGAGGTAAACATTGCAGAAAAGTATCTGTATTTATATGCATTTCAGTAATGACAACCTGTGAAAATATTCTTAATTTACATGAAACACTGTAATGTTACAGTGCAAACCACCTTTAACAGATAGATCTTGGGGTCATATATGATAAAATTACCCACCTAACAAGAGCATGCAGTCATTCAAAAACAAACGCTTCCATTGCTGTGATCAGGAAAAAGGCGAAAAAAAAAAACAGCGTTATAATTAACGGTATAAAGGCAGGAGACGCCCGAGCTACTAAAGGGCCCGATATCAATTAGCACTAAAGTCAAGGGCCTATGTTTTTGCTCTAAATTCATTACAAGAGGCTTGATTTCAGCTTTAATTAAAATAGATTTGTGTTAAAAGCATTATGTGCTTCACACGCTTTACTTACAGCTTCACAAACACGATCCATACGCAATCTGTGCAAGCAGACAGACACGCTTCCATCTTACTGACAGCAGAGGAACAAACACATGATCAGTGTCTACAGAAATAAATCTGATTCCATCTCACCGGATCAGACGGACACGTAAAGTTACGATAGTTGGAGGATATCAGCCTGCAGACAAGAAAAAGCACATGATATCACTTTTAAATAACAGTTGTTATAGTAGTATATAAGAGATCTCTGTAATATCTCAAAGTGTGGCCAAAATCCCAAATTCCACAATCAAAAGTCAGATATCAAAATGATCTAAATTACTCTCCACAATCCTAAGGGTTCAAGCGTGTAGCACTGAAACACTATTGGAATTGCTAGAATGGCCGGGGATCAGCGATTTCCATGTAAATCCCATCGGGCAAGTCTTAAAGGCTTGAAACTTGGTGGGATGGGAAAAAAATGGCAACTTGATGGCACTATACTGGGGAAAAAAACTAAGACTGGCTATAATCACACACTGTTTGTCCTATCAACATGAATATTGGTGTGCATGGTCTTGGTCCAACATGCCACAAGTGTCTTTAAGCATATATGCGTATCTCAAAAAACATGGCTTCCATTGGCCGATGTACTTTGAGCACCTATTAGACAAGGTTAAATGGTTAGTTCACCCAAAGATCTAAATTCTGTCATTAATTACTTACTCCACGTCATTCCAAACCTGTAAGACCTTCATGTAATTAGAAATCGAAGAGATCTCGGACCCTCCAGAGACAGCAACACGTTTATTGATAAAGCATTTTTCAAACGTGTAAATGATTGTATATTACGTGGTTTTCCATATATTAACACGATATTTATATCAAACAGTAGATAAATGTTGGCTCTAGAACCATTGGTGTCAATAAAACATTGTGTTAAAGAACTGAAAAGATAAACTTTTTTTGCAAACTAGTCCTAGGTTTTTAGCTCAATCTGGAACAAATCACTGCTCTCTAAGTCAATAATTATCCCAAAAAATTGGTTGCAATTTACAGTTTTGGAAGCTATAAAGGGGTCATTTAGAAAAGTGGCCAGTCCAAATGTCCCCAAAAATCTATGAAGCCTGAACGAAATCTCAAACCTTTGACAGGTGATTCTAAACAAGAATGCAATGTTTTAGGAATCGGCTGGTGCAACAACAGTAATAAACACTAAAAACATATTTCTATGGTAATTGTCCCGGATTTTACAAAAAATGCCTTTAAAATCATTTATTTAGGTGGTAACAGGCTTGCTAAATAATATGTAGCGTCTTTTTTCATATGTGTTTAAATGCCTTAAAGCTCGTGAACCCCATTAAACGCTGCTTGCGGCTCTTTTTCTGGATGACACTCTTGACGCGGATTGATTACTATGATGCCAGGTTCACATCATGTAATGTGTTCAACATGACCGGGACACTGGATTGGCCAATCAGAAGACAGAACTGGAACCATAGTTTTCATAAATGTGATTTTCCAGTGATAACTGTGCAATATAAAATAACTTCTGCACGCGGAGCCGTGATTATGCTAATGTGTCATTCAACATAAATCATTGTTAATGTGTGTGTGACATTTCAATAATGCACTCGTGCTAATGGAAGCAGCGATGAGACGGGACGCAAAATGAGATGATACGGCGGGAAAGAGATGTTGAGATGAAGAGGGTGGAAGCAAATGGATTTCTTTATTTTGGTAAAAGGTAAGCGACATCACTTATACCCCTGCCCTGAAGAACAGAGAGAGAGAGAGAGAGAGAGTGAATATAGATGGGCTCCTGAGCGGCTCTCCTCAGGCCAGCTATTAAAGACAAGAGCCAATCAACATTTCATCAGGCTGTCCTCTTTATCTCTCTATCATCTCTTCTTTCTCTCTTCACCATCTTCCCTTCACTAACTGTCTGTCTCTCTATTTCACTCCTGCTGCAATCGTCTAGTGAATCTTCTGCAGTAAAGCGCTCAGAGAGCTTCGCTTCAGATCTGTTAGGAGTCACCGTCATTAGTCAACAAGACGAAACACTTCACAACCAACAGCTCAAGGTTTAGCTGGTCAGAATGGCACATTTAGTGCTTGATATTTATTTTAGATACTAATAAAAAAAAAAAAAAAAAAAAAATATATATATATATATAAAATTTAATAGTTTCATAAATATTAAACATATACAGTAACTCTCTGATGTCGTGCCACTAGTTAAGTTTTTTGATGCGGTGTGTTTTCTTGTGGTCATCAGTAAATGTAAAGGGACAGATCTTCTGTGTATCTTGACATCTTAGAGCGCGCGCACACACACACACACACACACACACACACACACACACTTGAGTCGTGCCCTAAAGTGAGCCTGACAGTTGCAGCCCGTCTCACTCAAACCTCGGCCTCCGGGGCCGGTCACATTATGAAACAATTACCCTGTTAATTGACACTTAATTAATCTAAAGTCAATTTAACCTTGACAGCGTAACCTTGAGATCCATGTCCACAGCAGACATGACAGACTGAGAGCAAGATAGAGAGAGAAAGAGAGAGGATGAAGATCTGGCTCCTCAGCTCTCCACGTACGTGTGTGTGTGTGTGTGTGTGTGTGTGTGGGTGTGTGTGTGTGTGTGTGTGTGTGTGTGTGTGTGTGTGCGCGTATGTGTTTATCACGGTGTGTTGGTGTTTTGCTGAGTTGATCATTTAGATAATTATCACCTGTCTGTCACCTCACTGCATCACTCACTGCACACACTCGCCCCTCATCTGCATCTGTGTGTGTGTGTGTGTGTGTGTTTTCACTGAGGTAAGCATTAGTAGTTCTAGAACTCACAGTGATCAAACCTCTAAGAACTATCCCCAGGTTTCACAGACCAGGCTTAAGCTCGTTCCAGACTACAATGCATGTTTGAGCTGTCTCAAATCAAAATACCTTGCTCTGACATATCTTAAAATATGTCAGTGTCATTGTCAAGATGCACACCTGTAATGTTTTCTTCTATGGCATTTTTGTAAAAGTTACTTAGAAGTCTTAATTTAACTAAGGCCTAGTCCAGACTTAAGCTAAGCCCTATTTGTGAAACTGGGTTTATTAGTATTGAAGTTCAGAAAATCACATAAAGACAAAACTCATCTCAACGTGCTTCATCTTCATAAGGAACAAAATGCTGCAGAATGACATGATGATATAGAAACTCTATAAATGCTTCTTTCTGCATTTCTGCTTTTTTAAACATATTTGCTTGATAACACTCACTCTCTCTTTCTTACACTTAGCCAAAAACATCAGCCGCGAGGAAGGGTGTGGGAAAGAATTGTGGGTAAATTTGTCTCCTGTTTGTTGCCATGAAGAGACAAAGCTCTTCCTTCACGCCCAGCTGAGTCTGTGTGATTAAAGAGACGACAAGCAAAACCATCTGCCTGTCACACTCATCCGTCATCTCACTCATTCTCCATCAGCAGGCCCTCCATCACTCACACTTTCACTGACGCACACACACACACACACACACACACACACAAGTGAACGTCTCTGGCTGGAGGTTTTAGGGAAAGATCAAATGGAAGGAGTGATTTTAAGGAAGAAGGAAACACTGAGGGTTTGTGTGTTTTACAGGTATACATACATGAGCGTGAATCTGTGGAAATACACACGTTTGATTTCATGCACTGTGCAATGCATTAGAACATGATTCTGAACAAGTGCACTCTGCATCACGTCACAATTACCATGGTAACGTGATTGTTAATTGTAATAAACCTGCTAAGGGGTTGTTAGGGTGTTCTTAGTGGTTGCTAAGGTGTTGCTAGGGTGTTTGGGGTGGTTGCATAAGGGGTTATTGTGGTATTTTAGTAGTTGCTAGGGTAAGGTGTTTGGATTGGCAGCTAAGGGATTGTTAGGGTGTTCTTAGTGGTTGCTAAGGTGTTGCTAGGGTGTTTGGGGTGGTTGCATAAGGGGTTATTGGGGTGTTTTTAGTAGTTGTTAGGGAAAGATGTTTGGATTGGCAGCTAAGGGGTTGTTAGGGTGTTCTTAGTGGTTCCTAAGGTGTTGCTAGGGTGTTTGGGGTGGTTGCATAAGGGGTTATTGGGGCTTTTTTAGTAGTTGTTAGGGTAAGGTGTTTGGATTGGCTGCTAAGGGATTGTTAGGGTGTTCTTAGTGGTTGTTATGGTGTTGCTAGGTTGTCTGGGGTGGTTGCATAAGGGTGTTATTGGGGTGTTTTTAGTAGTTGCTAGGGTAAGGTGTTTGGATTGGCTGCTAAGGGGTTGTTAGGGTGTTCTTAGTGGTTGCTAAGGTGTTGCTAGAGTGTTTGGGGTGATTGCATAAGGGGTTATTGGGCTGTTTTTAGTAGTTGCTAGGGTAAGGTGTTTGGACTGGCTGCTAAGGGGTTGTTAGGGTGTTCTTAGTTGTTGCTAAGGTGTTGCTAGGTTGTTTGGGGTCGTTGCATAAGGGGTTATTGGGGTGTTTTTAGTAGTTGCTAGGGAAGGATGTTTGGGTTGGCTGCTAAGGGGTTGTTAGGGTATTCTTAGTGTTTGCTAAGGTGTTGCTAGGGTGTTTGGGGTGGTTGGCACGGGGTAGTTAGGGTGTTTGTTAAAGGGTTGCAAGGGTAAGGTGGTGGTATTTGTTAAGGGATAGCTAGTGTGTTTAAGTGGTTGCTAAGGGGTTGTTAGGGTGTTCTAAGTTGTTGCTAAGGGGTTACTATGATGTTTGGGGTGGTTTCAAGAGGGGTTATTGGGGTGTTTGTAGTAGTTGCTAGAGTAGGGTGTTCTTAGTAGTTGCTAAGGGGTTGGTAGCGTGTTTGGCGTGGTTGCTATGGGGTAGTTCAGGTGTTCTTAGTGGTTGCTAAGGTGGTTATAAATGCTTGTATTTCAATTTTTTTACAATCATAATGTCCAAAATGCTTGTAGACTTTGCACAGTTTTCTTTATGTAATTAAAAAATTGATGTGATATTAAAAAGTAGTTTAGTGAACCGTATAATTCTTCTCTTTGTCCACGTTCTGT
Organism: Carassius auratus; assembly: GCF_003368295.1. Classification (NCBI taxonomy): domain Eukaryota; kingdom Metazoa; phylum Chordata; class Actinopteri; order Cypriniformes; family Cyprinidae; genus Carassius; species Carassius auratus. The sequence goes on from NW_020528096.1 coordinate 108,778, forward strand.
GTTTCTGACTTGCATGAGATGTTGTAATAACAAACGCCCGTGCGAAATTCCCATGTGCACTTGAAGGAAGTGCAAACTACTCCTATGGTCAGTTTTCTCCTGCAGGCCAAATACTGTCAGCAAGAAAACCTCTATTGCCCTCTTGAGTTCTGAGGTGTGTAACCAGCACGGTGAAGCGAGTTAAGTGCATGTTAAAATCTGACGGTACCCGGAGAACCGAGATCTTCGAGCTGAACCTCCATCGGGACGCTCCAGAGGAAAAGCGTCAGATGGATAAATAACGGCAGTGCTGGAGTTCACCCGGCATCAGCAAAACGCACAGAAACATCATCCGAAAGCAGAAAGAGCTTATGCTGGAGGAGCGTCTCTCTCTAGTGGTCTAACACAGCTAGTTTTTTCTTCTCCTGGACTCTATTATCAGCCTCTTTCTCTCCGTATCATGTGGAAAACACAGTCAGCAGTGATGTAGCCCTAAGAGACGCAGAAGAGTCCACGCTCATCCCTCATCCTGCAACTCCTCTGTTTCTCCTCATGCAGCCCATCTGGGCCTGAATATCGATTATGCGTAAAGAGAGATTGAATCTCTCGGTCGGCGGTCGGGGCCCCTGAGGGCCTCCAGTACAAAGAGTCATGACTTTAACACTCTGACCGTCATCCCTTCAGCCTTACTGCATTAGTATACTTAGTTTTATGCTCTAACTAACCTCAAAAAATAACCAGAAAATAAAACAATATTTACAAATGGGGAAACTCTGGATTCTTGATTGTTAATCTTTAGTCTAGTTGAGTTTAGCCTCCAACTTTACCTGCCAAACAGTAAAGAAATGATTTATAATGCCTGACTGTGTGTGTGTGCGCGGCTGCAGTTTTGGACGACTTCATCAGGAGGAAGGTCTCTGTAAAAAATGCTTACTGCCTTGATTTATGAGATGATATTTTTCAGCCTCCTCTTATTCTGATGACTGGACAGTGTAAAAGCAAATTCTCTCAAGCGCACAGATAGTCAAGGTAAGAACCGCACCGAATACTCATACATCCAGACCCTGAAGTGCCATGATGAGCTACAACAGAGACACTCACACACACACACACACACACACACACAGATGAAGAGCTGGCGTCTCATTAATGAGAAACGTCGAATCAAAGCATGCAACAAGACGAACACAAACACTTCTACCTGCACAAGTTTGATTTCATGTGCTGTTGGGTCCATCAGGGATCCAAACTCATCAGAAAAAGACAACAAGCATGCAAAAGGTCAAGTCAGTTTCATTAGAATAACTCTTGATGTTAATGTTTATAGTCTCTTAATATCTTCATTACAATCATATCTGGCAGATTAGAACTGGATGATAATATAGTTACAATTTCCGACAATATATAAACAATCATGGAGATGAGATTTTTTTATCTAACATATAGTTTACATAAGTGTAATGTATGTGAATGAAGTTGGATATGCTTACATATCCAAATATTGAATATATTTACTAAAATTTAAATTATATTTATCATTTAAATTGAATTCAAGTTTATTTGTATAGCGCTTTTTATGACACAAATCACTGCAAAGCAACTTTACAGAAAATTCTACAATATTTAGTAACAGCTTATCAGTGGTGACTGTCAGTTTTGTGTCCATATGACAGGATTTTTCAGAAAAATTAATGCAAGCAGTTATTATATGATGCAGTCACACTTGTAGCAATATTTGTTAGTTCTGTTGTTGATTCAGGGTCAGCATCATCTCTTCTCAGGTGTTCTGGATCCAGACTGGAGCTTGTGTAAATCCTGGTTACATCCCGTGGCAAAACAGAGAAACAGAGCTAAACCATTTAGGGCCTTATAGGTAAGTAATGATAATTTGTAACTGATACGGAACTTAATAGGTAGCCAGTGCAGAGACTGTAAAATTGGGGTAATATGATCATATTTTCTTGACCTGGTAAGGACTCTAGCTGCTGTATTTTGGACGACCTGTAGCTCGTTTATTGACGAAGCAGGACAACCACCTAGAAGTGCATTACAATAGTCCAGTCTAGAGGTCATGAATGCATGAACTAGCTTTTCTGCATCAGAAACAGATAACATGTTTCGTAGCTTGGCAATGTTTCTAAGATGGAAGAATGCAGTTTTTGTAACATTGGAAATATGATTTTCAAAAGACAAGTTGCTGTCTAATATAACACCCAGATTTCTGACTGTAGAGGAAGTAACAGTACATCCGTCTAGTTGCAAACTGTATTCTACGAGATTCTGTGTAGTGTTTTTTGGTCCAATAAGTAATATCTCCGTCTTATCCAAATTTAATTGGAGAAAATTATTTGTCAATTCTTTTACATTTTTAACACACTTTGTTAGCTTAGATAATTGGGAAGTTTCATCTGCTCTCGTTGAGATGTATAGCTGAATATCATCAGCATAACAGTGAAAACTAATCCCGTATTTTTTTATAATATTACTAAATGGCAACACGTATACTGAAAATAGAAGGGGACCTAGGACGGATCCTTGTGGCACTCCATATTTTACTGGTGATAAATGAGATGACTTGATTTCATTACATTTTATGTCATTAAATCACATATATTACTATATTAATAATACTATTGTACTGCAAAATAGGAAATGTAATATATAATTATATATTGCATAAATTATTTTCACTACAAATTTACTAAAAGATTTGGAGCATGTTGCCAAACACAATAAATAACATGACTATTGTATCTTCAGCATTAGATATTAAACATATTCTGTGGTCAGTTTTCTCTACTACTGAATAATAAACAGACTGATATACTGTATACTGAGGTTTGGTACGGTCATAGTAACATATAAACTCCAGATCAGAGTGTTTCTGACCAGCGACAAAGATCTCAGCTTCTGAAACTCTCTGGAACTGAATCCCTGAGGTTTGACCTTAAATACAGACGGATACAAGACGCCTCACAACACTGACACAAAATAAAGATCAGATGTGGAGAGTGTTGAGGGGTTGTGAGGTGTGTGTGAGACTCTCTCTCTCTCACACACACACACACACACACACACACACACACACACATATGCAGGGCTCATTGTAATTCGTGAATTCTATTAGTGTGGCCCTGCAGTGAGCCTGTGCTTAGAGAATAAATAATGCTAATGACGATGATCGCTCACACTGTCACACACACTCTTACTGGCGTCCCTAGGGGCCACAGGCCCCCAACATGCACAGGTGTGTGTGTGTGTGTGTGTGTGTGTTTGGGAGTCTGACACTCTAATTGCTCCCAACCCTGAAGCTTCCTCTCCAGCCATACGTCCCTAAAGGCCATTTGAGATCCATCTCTGTGTGTGTGTGTGTGTGTGTGTGTGTGTTTAGAGCATCACAAGTGCTTGTCTTCCTCTCAGCTAACTGTACACTCGATTACTTTGTTTAATTATATAGCACTTGTAATAGCTTAAATAAACCCCAGAGCATCACAGCGTGAGTTTGTCACTCACACACATCAGGAAAGACAAAAAAAATGACCTTTGACATTCCAGAAGAAAAGATGGAGAGGGTTTCTCCTCTCCTGAAAGGTCCGGAGTGAGAAACTAATGTGACTGAACGCTGAAGCATACACATCCCTGTCTCATCTGACACCATAAAGAGAGAGAAAGAGAGAGAGAGAGAGAGAAGAAGAGAAGGAAGCTTCTCTTTGTCTCGGAGCGCTTCTGTCCTTGACGAGTGTGACAGCGTGTCATCATCAGATTGTTCTGAGACTTCAGGTGAGTCACATCACTGACAGACGGACCAGACACCCAACAACAACAACAACATCCTTCAGAAAATCAAATTCAGTTTCATTACCTCACTACATAAAGAGCCCGGAAATATCGTTAACTCGCCCGCATCACAAAACCATTGAGAATCTATGAATAATGAAGATTAATAAGCATACAAATCATATTAGATAATTGGATTCAGCGCAGGTGAAAAATGAGACAGAATTAGAATAGTTATTCTTCCATGATTTCCCAAAGCCTTGTCAGGGATTCAATATTATGCCTCATGGACTAAACCATTACAGTTCGCCAACAGACACAGACCGACGGAGGGATTGAAACAAAGAGCAGAAAGACAGAAACAGACAAATACACACACACTCTTGTGGAAAGAGCAGCGATAACACTACAACCTCTCATTTCCGGCCCTAATGTTATAATGCATTTCCACATCTTTGAGAAGCGAAAGCCAGGAAAGAAAGAAAGTAGTGACCGTAATGGTGCAGATGAGAGACTGAAACAATGTTTCCAATCAATATCGGCTCGATCGGGCACGCGGCCACCGAAACACACTCTTAATCCATTATTTTTTAACCACATTTGCAGCATTTCTCAAAGTCTGAAGGTGGAGATGGATGAGTCGACTTGTGAAGTGTAATGTGATTTGGAGCATCAATGGACAGATGAGCTCTGGATGCAATCAGGTGGCTGATTGCTATAAAAACATACCCATCATGCACTGGGGTACATTTGTATTACACAAATAAGATGAAATACAAGGCTTTGAGTCAATAAATACACAGTCGGAGGAGAGGAGAAAGCTTTTAACCCATCAGAAGCACATTGTGTGCAAAGTATTTGAAGCTAGACCTGCAGTTTGTTATTCGTGTGCCTTTAACATCAGCAAGCGTAAGTGCAGAAATGATGGTTTTCGAACAGGTTTCCCATCAGCTGAAAAGATCAATCTTCTGACCATGTTTTTCAATGACTCTGGACTTTTCTGTGTTTTAATCAGTGATGTGGAAAGTTACTTTTAAAAAAAGTGCATTACAATGTTGCATTACTCCATACAAAAACTAACTAACTGCGTTACTTTTTATAGAAAGTAATGCATTACGCTACTTTTTGTCGCCTGAGCTGGGCTTGCTCATTTTTTTATTACATTTTTTTTTTTTTTACATGGGGATAGGAGGGATTTCAGTGAGTAAATGGGAAAAAAAGTAAAAGTAATCCATTGCTTTACTAGTTACTTGAAAAAGTCATCTATGTTACTCGCATTACTTGTAATGCATTTCACCCAAAGCTGGATTGTAATGCATCCTTCACAAGCTCATAATATGAAATCAAGCTTGTAAATGATGCAAAATGACAGTTATGAGCACATATTCATCTACAACGCTGAACGTTAGCAGTGAATCAGTGCAGACGTGACTCCACATACAATCCAGAGAGATACAGGTACAGGTGGAGATTCACTGCACACACACACACACACACACACACAGAAATCTCTGGGAGATGTTACTGTCAGAATCCAAACAAAAGACAGTGTTAAAGTATTGATGCACAGAGAGAGAGAGAGAGAGAGAGAGAGAGAGCAGAGGTCAGACTGGAGAAGCGAGGGACATCACTGACATCTGCTGGCAGAAAACAGAAAACATTTCTTTGCTCCACAAAGAAACTGCAAATAAGATTAAGAAATGATTTACCTATATACCCATCTATCTATCTATCAATCTATCTATCTATCTATCTATCTATCTATCTATCTATCTACAGTCAAATGTCTTGCTATAACTCCGAACACAGGAATGAAAGCAGAAGAGCTCAAGCTTTCCACTTGGTTCAGTAAATGTTGTAACTGGTGATTCGTCGTTCATCTGTTCGTTTCGACTCATGAACTCTTCATTAATGAAAGATAAAGGGAAGAGCACCGCTGTCCTCGAATCACCTGAATCCGTCAGGACTGAATGTGTTTGGTGTTGGTCTCTGTTTGAGCTCCTCGAGGCGTCTTCGGCTGACAGAGGTCAGAGGTCAGAGGTCAGGAGGAAGTGACCCGTATCTGACGGGGCTGCTGAAGCTTAGCGTCCTCACACACTGAAGACGAGACACAGACAGAGAGGAGACGTTTAATAATATTCTCCCTCAAAAGTAGAAAACGTTTACTTCACAACATCCCAAAGCAGAATATTTGACTTCTTACTGCACTACCTTTCATATTAAATATGTAGCATATGTAGCAACAATTAGTTCTGTCAAACGATTAATTGCATCCAAAATAAAAGTTTTTGTTTACATAATATATATATATATATATATATATATATATGTGTGTGTGTGTACTAAATTCAATATTTATATACAACAGCAATTATATGAATATAAATATATAAAAAATAAATATTTTAGAAATATATACTGTATGTGTGTGTATTTAATAAGTAAGATTTTTAACATATTTTTATATTGTATACAAATTATATAATCATTTTTTAATCATTCAAAGTTATTATATAAATTATACATTATTATGTATATTAAGTATAAACATATATTTGTGCATATACTTAATATAAAATTATTATGTAAAATATTTAATATAATTTTACAAATGCATGCTGACTATATTATATAATATTAAATAACAAAACATCTAGATATTATGTTTTTGTGTATTTCTAATTATGTATATAATACTAATAATAACAGTAATAATATTAAATGTTGCTGGTATTCTTATTTTGTGCAGAATAAATAATGTATTTGTTTGTACACCATTTAAACTGGTTCCAGTGGATATTTCTGAATAACAACATTGAATTATGATTAAACATTGAAAATTGCAAGTTACTAATACAGCAGCTATCTACAGAAAAGCAGACGTGTGACGTTGAGATTTAGTGAATAAAGTTGCTGGAAATCTCCTTGTGATGAACTGAGAAGGAGAAAATAACGAACCGAGTTGATCTGGTCCTCGTTAGAGAGTCTTTCTGCAGACGCAGCGGTAAAGTTTGCACAGTCTGCTGTCAGTAATGAAGCTCACAGAGCGGAAGCAGCTCGGTGTACTGTACTCTACTGTACGCACGGCTCAAATATGGAAATATATACATGTCCAAATACAACTAAAACAAGTTCCACCTTCCTGAGAAGTACAACTACACAAGTTATGGCTTCAGTAAGGTCATCTGTGTCCCTGCAGTTCAGAATAGACAACAATACATTATTTTAAAAAAATGACAAAAATCATTAGGATATTAAGTAAAGATCATGTTCCATGAAGATATTTAGTTAATTTCCTACTGTAAATATATCAGAACTTCATGTTAGATTAGTAATATACATTACTAAGAACTTCATCTGAACAACTTTAAAGATGATTTTCTCAATATTTAGATTTTTTTGCTCCCTCAGATTCCAGATTTTCTAATAGTTGTATCTCAGACAAATATTGTCCTCCGAACAAACTACACATCAGTGGAGAGATCATTTATTCAGCTTTCAGATGATGCATGCATACATCTCAATTAAAAAAATAATAATTACCTTTATGAATGGTTTTTGTGCTCAAAAACAGTGTAAAGCACAAATGCATTAATACACAGTCATGTATAAAGTGCATAATCACTCAGAAGAAGATCATGATCTTGTCACAGCGCCTCTGGAGCTTCACATAGCTGCGACTCTGATGATGGATGCTGGTCTTGCAGTTTTTGCTCCTCAGAGCAGATTTATTATTGACTAGAAGACACAGAGAGACTAGCATGAGATTTAAGGTGAACTCACACATGATCGTCTCCAGCTTCTTGCGGTGAAAACGGTCTTTAAACTTGTGCAGCCTGTCGTTTACGGGTCAGAGTCTCACATCAGACGCCAGATCTCTCTTTTCACTAAAATAGACCTAAATTTGAGAAATGTCAATGCGTTTGGAAAGCAGAGTTTTAATCTAAACAAACTAATATATGCATTACACCTATCTGTCAATCATATAGGAATGAAACGAGTCAGATTTCTGCAAAAAAACACAAAAAGAAAAAAGACAATTGATTATTAACTGATTTAGTTTTGTATCGAAAACAATTATATTTATTCAACTAAAAAGTATAAACATAAAAATATGATCTACGAATTTAGTTCTGGAAAATATATGGTAAGCCTTCATATATAATGCATTATAAAAGTAGTTTTAATGCATTAATTGTGCCTTGTAAAGCACCTTATAATGCACTGTATGATCTCATGGATGAAACTATAAAACATTATTAGACCTTAAGAAAGAAAAATGCATTAAAACCCAGTTTGGTTTAAATTATTTATCAAAATATATAATGCATTACAACATAAAGGCTTTAAGAAAAGCATTGCCAGTGTGATTTCTGAAAGCTGATCAAAATATCAATAAAAAATTCTTAGGTACTTGAACGTTAAGGGAACATTTTATTTGATCATTTTGAAAAATGTTACTTTTGAATGTTCTCTGAACATTCTGAAACAAATAGCAATGCTAATACCTAGGACTAGTTCGCAAAAGTAGTTTTTTAACATATTTGTGAATAACAATTGAACGATTTGATTGACAGCAATGGTTCTTCAGGCAAAGTTGTGCATTTTGAGGAGATCTATCAAATGATATGCATATTGTGTTGATATGTGAAACACCACGTGATTACAGAGCCATAAAACTCGTTAGCGCCAACTGGTGGCTGATTTCTTTCAAAATTATAGCCATTTATGTGTTTTTTCTATCTTATTGCGCCCCCAAGTGGCAGAAATGCGCTTTTTTTTTTTTGACCAAAGATTGAGCTCATACATATGTGTACCAAGTTTGGTGAAGATATCTCATTCCGTTCAAGAGTTATAGTTAAAATAGCATTTGGCTAACGTTAGCATAGACGCTTTTTGGCGTACTGTTTCGTGTAAGAATTGAAATTTCAACTTTTTTTTTGATAATTATTGATATAGAGTGTCCAGGGAATATTTCTGAAGTTGTTTGGTTCTGATTGGTTGAAAATCCTAGGACTAGTTGGCAAAAGTAGGTTTCGGATATAGCTCGATTTTGCGAGAAAACGGTGCGAAAATGGCATTTTTGTTTGAATGAATGTTCTAAGTTACTAAGATTAACATTTACGAAGTGGCTGTGGAACAAGTCCGATTCAGTATGAGACTGAAACTGATGGGATTTATCGATGATAAAAATATGAACTTGATTTCTGTGTATTTAAACACAGTACTCAGCTGTTTCACTGGCAAATATGCATCACTTTAAGTTTATTAGTTGATGTTAAATGGCTAGAATTAAACTGCTGCTTTTGTCTGGCACTGTTCCTGTGTTTAATACTGTAAAGACTACTGTTTTGTCCTCTTTGAGCCTGTTTTCTGGAGGATTGTCCGGCGAGTCCTTGGAGCTGATGGGAACGTTCATGATACGGAGAAGATCATGGATTCATGAAGAAACAACTGTGCGTCTCACAGGTCTCGTGAGTTTTTAGGCAGTGACATTATCAGCTCAGAGACTCATCAGCAGACGATCAGCATTTATTCACTAGAGACATTTCAGTCATTTTTTTTTTTTTTTTTCCTAGACTGGAGAACATTTGAAAACTTCCCAGTATTTGAGCGATCACAGGAATCCTGAAAGAGGAGAGAGTGAGGAAGAGGAGGGTCACATCTTCATCATCATCCTCCTCACCTGATCAAGAGAACAAAGCACAAACTAAAACATAAAACACTGCTATTTTTACAATAATATTTTTAAAATAAATAAAAAAGAGAATTTAGATATGTAGCTCCTAAAACAATTTAGGATTTTTTTTTTTTTTAACCTTTTAATATTTCACAATATGACTGTTTTTTCTGTATTTTTGATCAAATAAATGCAGGCTTGATGAGCAGAAGAAACTTCTTTCAAAAACATTAAAAATAGTAATGTTTCCAAACTTTTGTTCTGTACTGTACACACACACACACACACACACACATATATATATATATTCCTCCAATGATGACGTACTTTAGAAAGCTGTTGGCTCTCATCTTGGGTTATTTCAGGAATAAATAAATAAATAAAGATGAAGTCCAAGTCTTCTGTTCAGTTTGTCGGAGCAGTGTGCTTGTTCTGCGCTTCATTTGTTGTGTTCAGTTTGACTCTTCGACGCTTCGTTAACTGAAAGAGTTTGGAAAGATTGCACTGATGTGACGCTCAAGTCCAGTTCTGTGAATGATCTGTTCGTTACGCTTCTCCAATCTGACTCAGAGACAGCGCCGTCTAAATGAAGAGTTCGTTTGTGTCATCATGGAATCACTAAAACTGCTACAATCCTCAGAAACAAACCAGTTTCTATAGCAACACTCAATGTTGCAACCTGCATGAGCAACTCAGTGACATCATCAGATCAGATGAAGTTCTTAGCGATGAATATTACTAATCAAACATGAAGTTTTGATATATTTACAGTAGGAGATTTACTAAATATCTTCATGAACATGATCTTTACTTAATATCCGAATGATTTTAGTCATAAAACAGAAATGTATAATTGTGACTCATACAGTGTATTGTTTTCCATTTCTACAAATACACCCCAGAGACTCAAGACTGCTCTTGTGCTCCACGATCACTAAAATCAGAAGATGCATTAAACTAACAAACAGACAATGAACAACTGTATTATTTAATTAGATAAACATCAATTAATACTGTAACAAATGCACTCTTCATTGTTATTTAATGCATTAGTTACAGGGCCCTAATGAAACCATTGACTATTTCTCTGTACAGTTTGATAAACAATGTTGGAATATTTTAATGACTGGTATATTTGAGTGCAAGACGTGACGCAAGAATGTGATCACGTTTGTTATAGAAATGAGAAACATGAATAAAGAAAGAACACGAGCCAGGAGTTTTCGGAGTTATTTTATATTTTTAAAAACAAACAAAAAATCAGAGATTAAATGGAATTTACAGTAGACATTCGCAATCATTGTGCACTTTAAATACCTCAGATACGTTCTGCAGAGCTGTCCACGGAAAAACGCAAACACAACGAGAAGGAGCTTCAACTTATCCACGGGAAAAGAATCACTGAATATATAGATCATTTCTTATAATCCTTACATCACTTATATAAATATACTGAACCCAGAACAGAAGATTCATCTGAGAGAGAGAGAGAGAGAAACAGCGCGCACAGAAGTTCACAACAGCATTAAGGCAAAACAGAAAGCAAGAAACGCTAGAAAGTGAAAGAGGAAGAAATCCGAAGTGAACATCGTGAGAGAGAGAGAGAGAGAGAGGAAGAGAGACGGAGACGGAGGAGTGTGTGGAGAGACGAGCGCATTTAAAGACACAGTTCAGATTAAAGCAGACCATCTTTCAGCACTTCCTGCTCGACTTCCTTTCTTCTGTTTGGAAGAACATTGAGCTTTCTCTGCTCAAATACAGCTGTCGAGCTCCACAAATCAGAATCAAGTAGAATACAATGAGTTCGGTTTATATTCTTCTCAAGTCACATGAGGCTGGAAAACAGCATCTCCACTATATGATGATGTCAAACATCGACTTCTGCTCATTTTTGAAACATTCATGTCATCACATACACAAACAGGTATGGATTTCTTTCTTCAGAAGCAGCTCGATTTGATCAAACACTGGTGAACACGTTAGTATCCCACTGACTTTGACTATTTCCAACAGAATGGAAACAGCTGGCGATGAAACGTCGGTCATCAAAACCTTTTTGGTACCGACTGACCTCCATATTCAATATTTACATGAAGTCAATCGGAACTGAAAAGACTAGGTTTTCCAACGTTCTCCAAAATATCTGCTCGCATGTTCCACAGAAGAAAGAAAGTCAAACAGGTTTGGAAAGAGGAGTAAATCACCTTTCCCTCGAAATGTTTTGGTACGTATCGACTTTCATGAAGTCAACAGGAACTGAAAATATCTTTCGCAACGTTCTCCGAAATATCTGCTCCACAGAACGCCATGGATGTGAGTAAATAATTTCATTTCCTCTGAACTGTCTCTTTAAGACGTCCGCTTGTGTTTATGGGTGTGTGTGTGTGTGTGCGCGCGTCATACGATACACAACGCCACACGCTTCTGTGTCACATGTGCTCTTCTGTCAATGATACAAAACAATAAAAAAGATCCTCCTCTTGGACATCTCTCTCTCTCTCTCTCCTGACTCACTGTGAGCTCGCTCGCTCCAGCACGCGCAAGTCGTAGTTCTTTTTGGTGGCGCGCAGTTTGAACAAACCGCTGTTGTTGAGTTTGAAGGAGGCGCTCTGAGCCGCCATGGTGTTGGGGAACACGGCCACCACGGTGTAGAGGTGAGCGGGGTCCCTGGGGTCTCCTCGTCCCCCGCCGGGGCCCCGGGGACACTGAGGGTCCTTCAGCCACTGGATCTTAGCACCGCAGAGCGAGAGCTGGTTGAAGAGCTTCTCAGCCTCCGGGCGAGAGATGCCCTCGGGGAGATCTGTGACCTCCAGCACACGACTCACCACTAGAGGGAGACACACAGATCACACTAAATTACAATTCAGTCATTAGTTACTCACCCTTATGAAAAACAAGGTGTTACAGGTTTGGAACGAAATGAGGATGAGTAATTACTGACTGAATTTTCAATTTGGGGTGAATTGACCCTTTAACATCAGGGGTAGAATGCACAATGTCACAAGCATTTCAGTCAAATGGAATATTATAAAGCGGAGAGTTCCGCTGCTCGATTCTGATTGGCTGAGCGGTGTTCGAAGCTGTTCTAAATTATGCTACAAAGTAACATACACCTTTGTTTACGTTTGTGTGTTGCTCGGCAACTGCTTTTCTGGAACCACAAGGAATTAATAAAGTCTGAATAATTTACTGCCACTGTGTGAATGAAAAAAGTAACTGCAATCTGATTTTTATGAGTTTTTTATGTAATAAACTAACTTTTGGAATCTGATTATGTAATCTAGATGACTAGCACTGGTCACAACACACTTTATTTATGAGATAGATAAAGTCTTATCTGCAGCACAGAGAGGTCACTTCAGAGGCACTGAGGAACCATCACCAGGGATGTCACACTGAGTTTAAATGAGCAGAAGGACTGGGGTCAGGAGTTAGTGTTCGGTCTCTTACCCACGTCAGTGGTCCCGAGGTCTGTAGAGGCAGATTTGAGAGTTTGTCTTTTCCCCCGCGCTCCGTGCTTCATCACTCCCTGACTCTGAGAAACACAGACACACGGTGAACAACTACAGACACAGAATTTATAACCTTTGATTTGATTTTCTTTTTTTTTTTTTTAAGGAAACTGTAAAATAAAAGTATAACCAAAAAAAAAAAAACAAGTCTCATACATGATTGTTAAAGTAGATGGCATGGTGTTTAACAGTGAGTTCTGTGTATTGCTTTAATGTCAATGCTGACACAATGTAAATTTAAACCAAGAAATATGATTGATTTAGGGGGAAAACTGTGCTTTGTTTAGTTATAATTTTTTCAGTTAAATTTATTTTTATGCTGATAATATTTTATAATTTAGGATAATATGTTATAAAATACAATTTAATTAAAATAATTTGTATAAAATATAAAATATGGATAAAAAATAGATTTGCGGGTAGATTTGAAAATAACAGTTCTGTTAATTGACACTTACTGAAAGATTTCAATAATGAACATGCATTGCTCTCTTAAAACTAACATAGAAACTAACTTATTTTTGTGAGAAACGTCTTCTCACACACACACACACACACTCAGGGCTGTACCTGATGGGAGCTGTAGGACTGGTTGTGGTTGTGCATGATGGGAGGAGGACACAGACTGTACTGCAGCGGCTGCCCCAGTAAAGAGTAACGTCCATCTGCTGACACACACACACACACACACACACACACACTCAGGGTCACCGCAGGTCCTGAGCTCATCATGATGTCATGAGTGAGTTTGATATAAACAGGAAAACAATCCGACACTGAATCATGTCCAGGCCAATCTCAAACAGCAAAGCTTTCTATTGGTTGTCACGTAGCTCTATTTGTGAAGCACGTTTCAAGCAGGACAGCTTCACACCTGATAACATTCGGTATAACTACTATTAATAAGACACACACAAATATATACTGTACATATACACGTGGTCCTCATGAAAAAAAAAAAAAAGTAAATTATGTTAATCTGAAAGGGTAACAAAGCAAACAAGTTTTCTGTAAGAGGTAGGTTTAGGTTTGGTGGGGGTATAGGTGTGTGTGTGTGTGTGTGTGTGTGTGTGTGCACCTTGTGCTGGTCCGCCGGGCCGAGGGAACTGTGAGATGAGAGGCAGCGGACCGAGACCCGGACACACAGTGTTCACGCTGCCAGACGGAGAAGGAGCCGGAGACTGTGTGGGAGACGCCAGCGGACTGCTGACCTACACACACACACACACACACACGCACGCACACACACACGCACGCACACACACACACACACACACACACACACACACGATGAGTCTGAGTCGCCATGATGGAGCAAACACATCTGAAAACCATGTCAAATTAATTAACTTTAATTAAAAAACATGTCTTGAGACTTTATGGCGGGTTTTCGCATCCCACTGCATCTGATGTTTTTAAATGAGATTTTAAATGTTTACAAACATTAAACATTATGCTCTTTTTATATATTTTTACAAATATTATTTTCTGATGTTATTTTATTGCTTTGAATAAACATGCATCAGTAATATTTTCCTCCATGCGCCCTCTTGTGGCCTCAAGAGAGAAGGCAAAAGCTTTTTCCCCAGAACTGAAATTATGCCTTTTAAATGGGAGCATTGATAATATTTAAATACACAATTCGAATGTAGTGTGCCGTTACCTGCGGCTCGGGTTTGCTGGGTCTCTGCTCCATGCTGTAGTACTTGCAGGGGTTCCACTGCACCAGCGGAGGATTCTGGGTCGGCTGCGGTCCGTTCGGGACACTGAGCTGCATCACCATCACACCAGCACCAGGAGGAGGAACCCCTACAACACATCCACACCAGCGGGTCACTCACCCCAATACTGAGAGAGATGATAACTAAAGCAACCTAATGCTCTCGGAGATAAATACTGCAGATATTTACTGATGCATGATGGGTAAATCATGTGTAATTCTATTTTATTTTTATAACCGATCATGGCATTTAGTATTACTTTAGTACTGAATTTAGTATTAGAATAGTATTTTATATAGTGCAGTCAAATGATTAATTGCATCCTTTTTTAAATAGCTATAAATGTATATATGCATGTGTATTTGATCTGTAGTTAACAGTAGAGGGCTGTGTTTGTGGTGGACCTGAATACTGCTGCTGCATTGGCTGTGGGCTGCAGGGGGAGGCAGACTGGGTCATCTGGTACTGATCTGAACTGGGCGGCTGCAGGTAACCCACAGACGGACTGAAACACACACAAGCACACGGTTAAACAGCATTAGCATAAAAACAACAAGAAAAGGATCAAAACATACATTTGTACTTGTCACTCTATACATTTCTCTATGGTAGTTAATGCACATTTTCTTGCTGAATAAAACAATTATGTGCCTTGATTAAGTGCATACGTTTTTATGCACACTTTAAGATTTAATGCGCATCTAAAAAAAAATATGCAATGCAATATCCCAAAATACTCAAAGCACATGGATGGAAATGGCTATTAAATAATATATTACTAATAATATAATTAAATCATGTATTTATGGTAGAATTTAGCATAGGCAAAACAACAAAACATAACCTTAAACTAAATATAAAACATTAATAACACAAACAAACAAAATGCATTTCTCCATAGTAGTTTATGCATGTTTTCTATCAAATAAAACAAGTTTATGTACATTTTATGGGCATCTTGGCATTTCCATTGAGAGTTTAATGCAACATCTCAATTCACACACACAAAAAAAAAGAGGATTGATACACTGCTATCGAAGCTACTTGAAGCAGATATTTCTAAAAACAGATTAAATAATGTATTTAAATAATCAGAGCAGAATTAGTACAAAAACAATAATACAGCATCAAACTTAGAATAATAATAATTATAAAAAGTATAATTAATAACTAGGGCTGCACGTTCTCAAGTTTTTCATTAACCGTTAACCGAGGCCCTTAGCGGTTAATACTCGGTTAACCATAGTGTGCCATAGTAACCATAACCATAGTAATTTCCGGACATTGGCCGAAAAAAAAAAAGGAATGTCCGACAAAATTTAATCTCTCTGGTCAAATTGTCCTATTAAAACTGCCTAATAATGCCGCCCATTAACACAATCTGAATTTGAGAATAAGCCTAAAATGTATAAGGCAAAAGTAACAAGCAGACTCCGCGGCCGCCTCGCTAAGGCTATGACTATGTTTGACACGTACAATATTTGAAAATCGATAATTATTTATTTATTTATTTAAATTACATTTATATCTGAATTTATGTCAACCTATAGACTTTCAAATATCAAAATGTCATGCATTAATATGTATTTGTGTACAAAATGACATATAAACATATTTTCCTATTATACTTTGCCTGGAAACGCTTCCAACAAGGCGTCGGTTCTATTTCTAGCATGCACGCGTCGAGCCGCGCCTGAGCCGCGCGTCTCACGCAGGCAGTCGGCAAGCTCTAACCCGTTAACATGGGAACCGAATTAAAAACAGACACGCCGCACAGCTGAGATGCTTTCGCCACGCATCCAGTGTGTCCTGACCGGCCTAATGATGCCCGGGTGTTGGCTGTTGAGATTACAACAACGAGGTTGTACTTGAAGTATATCTAAGCACTGTATTGCAATACTTGCATTTTGCCCCGTTCACTCGGTTACACAATTTTTAACGGTTAATCGGTTAACCATGGACACCCCTATTAATAACACAAACAAAAACACATTAATTCAACTGAAAGGATGCAATAAAGTTTTATAAAATAAATAAATAAATAGATCAATGTTTTATATCTGAGGAACCCGAACAGATATATTTGTTTTGTTTTTTAAGTTTTGTGTTGCATACAGTAGTGAAACTGCACATTCTTCCAGGACTTCTGACATCTGACAGTAAACACGTTCTGAGATATTAGCGTGTGTGTACCTTGTGCTGTTCTGTTGTGTGGGTGTCAGCACGCTGTAGTAGACGGGCATGGGTGCCGCGGTCGGCATGGCTCCCTGTACAGACTGACTGGCGGGAACCATGACGGGCTGCTGGTACTGCTGCTGCACCACAGACTGACTCTCATTACCCACAGACACCTGCAGCACAGGAGGAGCGCTTAGAGAGAGAGAGACACACACACACACACACACACAGAGAGAGAGAGAGAGAGAGACAAACACACACACACACAGAGAGAGAGAGAGACACACAAACAGAGAGAGAGAGAGAGAGAGAGAGACAGAGAGACACACACACACTCTCACTCACACACTCAGTCACTCTCTCTCACACACTTACTCGCTCACTCACTCACACACTCTCTCACACACTTACTCACTCACTCACACACACACACACACTCTCTCTCTCTCACAAACTCAGTCACTCACACACTCTCACACTCAGTCACTCACACACTCTCACACACACTCTCTCACACACTCACTCACACACACACACACACACTCACTCAATCACACTCTCTCACACACACACTCACTCTCATTCACTCACACACACACACACACACTCACTCTCATTCACACTCATTCACTCACACACACACACACTCACTCTCATTCACTCACACATTCACTCACACACACTCACACACTCTCACTCTCATTCACTCACACATTCACTCACACTCTCATTCACTCTCACACTCACTCACACACACTCTCTCACTCTCACACACACACACACACACACACACTCTCACACTCACTCACACACTCACTCACACACACACACACACACACACACTCTCTCTCTCTCATTCACTCACACACTCTCTCACTCTCTCTCACTCTCATTCACTCACACATTCACTCACACTCTCATTCACTCTCATTCACTCTCTCTCACTCTCATTCACTCACACACTCACTCACACACACTCTCTCACTCTCACTCTCACACACACACACACTCACACACTCTCACACTCACTCACACTCACTCACACACACACACACACACACACACTCTCTCTCTCTCATTCACTCACACACTCTCTCACTCTCATTCACTCACACACTCACTCACACACTCTCTCTCACTCTCATTCACTCACACATTCACTCACACTCTCATTCACTCTCACACTCACTCACACACACTCTCTCACTCTCACACACACACACACACTCACACACTCTCACACTCACTCTCTCTCACACACACACACTCTCTCTCATTCACACTCTCTCACATTCATTCACTCACACACTCACTCTCATTCACTCACACATTCACTCACTCTCATTCACTCTCACACTCACTCACTCACTCTCTCTCACTCTCATTCACTCACACATTCACTCACACTCTCATTCACTCACACACTCACTCACACTCTCATTCACTCTCACACTCACTCACACACACTCTCTCACTCTCACACACACACACACACTCACACACTCTCACACTCACTCTCTCTCACACACACACACTCTCTCTCATTCACACTCTCTCACATTCATTCACTCACACACTCACTCTCATTCACTCACACATTCACTCACTCTCATTCACTCTCACACTCACTCACTCACTCTCTCTCACTCTCATTCACTCACACACTCACTCACACACTCTCTCTCACTCTCATTCACTCACACATTCACTCACACTCTCATTCACTCACACACTCACTCACACACACTCTCTCACTCTCACACACACACACACACTCACACACTCTCACACTCACTCTCTCTCACACACACACACTCTCTCTCATTCACACTCTCTCACATTCATTCACTCACACACTCACTCTCATTCACTCACACATTCACTCACTCTCATTCACTCTCACACTCACTCACTCACACTCTCATTCACTCTCACACTCACTCTCTCTCACTCTCACTCACTCACACATTCACTCACACTCTCTCTCACTCTCATTCACTCACACACACACTCTCACTCTCATTCACTCTCTCTCACTCACTCACTCACTCTCACACTCATTCACACACACTCACACACACTCACCTGATATGAGGGCATGGGTGGGTACTGGACCATCATGCCCTGCATCTGTCCGTTCATGGCCGTGCGCTGCGTGTTCATCATACTGGCGCTCTGAGGCTGCTGGACTCCCATCATGCTCTGGTACGCTGGCTGCTGATTGGTCATCATGGGCTGGAGAGGAGCTGACCACGCAATACAAAAGCACATCAGACTTCAACCGCTCATCGTCAGGGAGCCGTTCAGAGCTTTAATACTCTGTTTAATATGAGCCATGAATATAAGAGAGCATAACAACGCCAGTCAGCAGAGACAGACGCACACAGAAGCGTGTTTCCTCCACGTGAGAAAGAAAACCATGCTTCCGTAAATCAATATTATTTATTTCACAAAGTCAAAGTTAAGACAAAAAAAGTTTTTCTTCTCAGAATTGACTCAGCAATTTCATAAATTTATTAAAAGTATAATTATTTTAACATTTTTATATGTATATTTTGACTTTTCAAACTAGTCATTTTTTGTCAATTTTGACTATTACTTCAGATGTGAATTTCAACCAGTTTTATGGATTTGTATGTTAGTTTTAACTTTTTTTCATAATTATGGTATTTTATTCTCATTAATGACTTTTATTATTATGCCTTTTTTCATGTATATTTTATTAACTTTACTAATATTAATATTTACAGTTTTTATTGTGTCATAATTTTGTGTCATAACCCATAATGACTTAATCTAATAATCACTACTTTACGATTTTATAATTTCTATATTTTATTAATATTTTATATTTAAATTCGTCATCATTTTGACTTCAGTTTTATAATCGTCACATTCCGATTTGTCAGATTCAAATTTTTTATAATTATGAGATAAATGTTGTAATAATGACATTATTATGTCAATTATGACTGTCTCAAAATTAAGACTTTTACCCTCATATATATCTGATATTTTTTAAATGTCATAATTATGACTCATGAAAGCTTATGAAAGCTTCCCTTCTTGCAGGACACATGCTCTGCTCCAAAAGCACATGATCTTGCTTTACAGGGAGGATTAAATGATGCTGTCTCGGGGCAGAGAAACAGGAAGTGATGTCACACTGACCGGAGGGCTGCGCCGGCGGGGGCATCGGCTGAGCGCGCTGTGTGGGGTATGACACCTGGTGAGAGATGGAGCGGAACTGCTGGCCTGAATTCGGATACTGTCCTCCGGTCGAATAATACTGAACCTGGATCTGAGAGAAGAGAGAGAAACGAGAGAGTGAGAGAGAGAGAGAGAGAGAGAGAGAGAGAGAGAGAGAGAGAGAGAGAGAGAGCATTTATTTGATCAAAAATACTGTGCAGATGTGCGAGCATGTGCGTGTGTGAGTGTGTGTGTGTGTGTGTGTGTGTGTGTACTTGTGTGTGCGCACCTGCTGCGGCGGAGGCTGCATGTATCCCTGTGTGGGTGGAGCGGTCTGTAGGATGGCTTGTGTTGGTGGAGGCGGAGGCGGAGGAGGATGTGGGTGTGGAGCAGCAGGCTGGTATCCAGAGGGCGGCGGGGGCATGATGTAGCTGGGCTGAGGTGGAGGATGCTGGGATAGTACAGTGGGTGGAGGCTGGTAAAGGCTGGGTGGCTCAGGTGCCTCGCTGGAGCCCTGACGGCTTAGAGACATCTGCCCGAAACCTGGAGTCAACTCATCTCCCTGAACAGAGAGAGAGAGAGAGAGAGAGAAAGAGAGAGACAGAGAGAGAGCAGCATGAGCCGCTTCAGACCCTACTGATATATATATATATATATATATATATATATATATATATATATATATATATATATATATTTTTTTTTATAACGCATTATGGTTCAGAACAATTAATACATGCACATCAATGAAAATATAATGTGCTCATTTCTGCTGAGCACAAATAATAACAGACACTTAATAGAACATCCAGCTGAAGAGATGCAGGGAGATGAAGGGAAAGCTAGAGGAGAGAGAGGAGAGCTGAAGTACCATGTTGTACTGCTGGGAAGGAGAAACAGGCAGGAGGACCTGAGGACACGAAGGGTTGGAGTAAGACACAGCCTGCGCAGACGGCTGCAGAGACACCGAGAGAACAGAGGAACAGACTCAGAGAGTTTAGAGAAGAACAGACGGAGAAACTCAAACACAGAATATAACACACTGCAGCATGTCAGTTCTCCTTCTACTCATTAAAGCTGCGCTAGGGAACTTTTGACACTCTAGCGGTTAATAAACAGAACTGCTTGCGTCTTGCGGAAGAACATCGTAGCCGGAACTACTTCTCTCTGTTTATGTCTATTAAGAATCACAAAGGTACTGGGTTACTCCGCCGCCGTAACTTTGTTTGTGTTCAACATGTAGAAAAATGTATATAAGAAGCGAGTACACCATGAATCCATTTTCCAAACCGTGTTTTTGGCTTGTCCTGAATCACTAGGGTGCATCTATAATAAGTGTTTATATTGGGACTATTTTAGATTGCTTCGGGGGTACCGCGGCGGAGTAACCGCAAGACGCAAGCAGTTCTGTTTATTAACCGCTAGAGCGTCAAAAGTTCCCGCAGCTTTGAATCCGACTGATTAAAAGGGATCGTATCTTATCGGATCGGATATCGCATCTTATTTCACAATACATGAGACTTGCTGCTGTGTTTTTTGGTGATTTTTATCAGAGCCCAAGTAGCATGATGTATTAAAAGATATTTTAGGGCTCATTAATGTAAGTTTAAAGAGCAGTTTAGTGTGATGACAGTGACTCACCTGAGGCAGCATGTGATTGTGCGCGCTGATGGCATGCTGTGTGTGTGTGTGAGTGTGTGTGTGTGTCGGGGTCGGCAGCAGCGGCGGATTGGCCGGTTGGCTCGGGGTCTGAGGGGGACACGGCAGGAGCCCACGGCTCTGTTGATGCGGATGAGACGGAGTACAAACGTCTGGAGAGACTGTGGGAAGACCTGAAGGACAGAAGAGCAGTCATGTTTAATGACACACTACAGAGCGAGAGATGATCACCACACACCAGCACGCTTGATGCAAACCTGTGCACGTGAATAAACCAAAGAAAACACTTGCCATTCTAATGCATTAATGCTAAATGCCATCACTATACTATGATGTGTCTGACCTGAAACAGAGCAATAGATAGGGCTGGGTATTGTTCAAAATCTTTTGATCCGGTGCCAATTTCGATACCTCAGTTTCGATACTGGTTCCTAACGATACTTTTTTTAGATACCATATGTTTTAAAATCCATTTCAACATCAACACAAACACATTAAACACAAAACTTTTATGTTTATTTTTTTATTTTTAATAGTGTTACATTCCTATGAAAATACACGGGTTAAAAATAAAAATATATTTAAAAAATGTAATTTAAAAAGTCTTCCCGGTTATTAATTTCCCGTCAAAAATTTAGTAAATAAATAATAATAAAAAAGTATTAAAAAGAATATTTTTTTAATATATAAATGTTATATATATATATATATATATATATATATATATAAATTCAAATGTGAAACCGCGTTAAGATGAATCAGCAGCAGTATTTTGATCCTTTGAATCTGCATCTCTTGTTGTACATGATCATACTAAGATCACAGCTCTGATATGAGGGTGTGTGTGTGTGTGTGTGTGTGTGTGTGTGTTACCTGTGCGGGAGCCCCTGCCGCTGCCCAGACTGTCTCCTCGTGTGAGGATGGAGATGCCGCTGAAGCTGCTGGCTTTGGTGACCGGAGGTCTGAGCGTTCGGCTGGAGCTGTCCGAGTCTGTGCTGCTCCACGGACGCGGCTCCAGGCTCTTCATCTCGCTGTCAGTGCTGCTCTGACGACTGCTGGACGCCCGGCTGGAGCTTTCCCTGTTACCCCTGCGGACGGGACGGGAACACACACACACACACACACAGCTGCGTGAAAACAGGCAGACTCACTCACAAACACTCACTCTGTCAGTCCAAACCCCAGAGGACGACAGTAGAGAAGGAGTTTTACTTTACTCAAGTAAATCTAAAGCATTTTTTTTTGCACCTTTTACAAAACATTCCGAAGCACAATATTGTACTATTTACTGCACTACATTTCATATTAAATATAATTGAATACATAATTGCATTAAAAATCTTTCATTACTACAGTAAAAGTAGTACAAAATTTTACTTGAGTACAAGAAATTACTGCATTTTTTAAATGTATTAAAGAAAAAAAAAAAATATTTATGAAATGCAGTAAAAAGTGCAACATTTACGCTTCAGTTTTCCAAAGAAAAATGCTTTAAATTTATTTGAGTTATGTAAAAATACTTCACTACTGTCCACCTCTGCACACACACACACACACACACACACACATGCAGATCCATCACTGGGGCTCCACACAAACTCAGTTGCAAGATATGAGACACAAAGTGCTAACAATAAACGCACACATACAGACCTGAGCTGCACTGTACAGTCATATCCACAGCAAGCTTGCATTTAATGCAGCAGCATGGAGAGGAGACTGGTTTGCAGTGCTGCTCATGCAGCGATGCATGATGATTTTCTAGTTAAAATGCACATTTGAAAACTACTCAATTTAAACATGTGCTTGTGTAAATGATGGGTTTTATTTACTGTACACACACAGCCCCATCACCGTTAAACTAATGCATACACACTCAGATCTGTGTGATGCACTGCTCTTGAGAAAACCAATAATCAATAACTCAGTCAATGATTCTGTGTATTTAACAGCTAAAGATACTCCAAACAGTTCCAGACAGTTATATTACACTCATCAGCTCTCAAAAACACTGTTCAGAGATGCTTCACGCTGACAAACAAAATTTTTATCCGCAAATATCATCATCACTGTCATTACGCTTCGTATGCAATTTTACAAAAGCACATCCTCGGAGACCTAACGTGAGATGAACAGATGTTAACAGACTAAATCCAAATATTTTGTGCAAAGACTGAAACATATTTGTGCTAAAAATGCACATTAGCATAAGATGATTAAAATAAGTGATCTGTAAAACCCATCCCGGTGATGCCAGACTGGGACTGGAGATGACATTTACAGCACGTTCCAGAGAGCTCTTTACAGAATACTTAAAATACAAAACAGAAAACTACTGGAAACAAACATGTAAGCTTTCACAGAGAAAAAGGTGATGAAACAAAGCATTTCATTTTAATTATCTAATGCAACAAATCTGATTTTGAATCAACAAAAAGATTCAATTAGATCCACTCCAACACAAAATGGCCAGAATAAAGCTAATAAAAAGTGTCTATTTAATTAATCACGAGACCTCGAAGTAAAAACTAGGATTGATTAACAAATTCTAAATATTATAAGATTTTCCCTCGTCTCCCTTTCTTCCTATCATTGAGTCGAAATCTACGAAAACATGCTTCAAATATATAACAGCAATTTTTCTCTCACAATCTAGAGACACAATTCCTTGCCATTCTAAATTTTTCACAATTGACTTTTTTTTTTTAAATCGCTAGATGTAAACGCAGAAATGCGAGCTTTAAACGCAAGAAAACTGAATAAAACTATAGGCTTAAATCAAAATTAATATATGAGAGAGAAATTAATAAAGGTGTTTATAATGCTTATAAACATTTCTCTTAAGCATTTAGCCTACATTATTTCAGAAATAAAAGGGATAATATAATGCGACGCGAATTTACGTTTTTTTGTTCACTATCAAAAAGCAATCTCTTTTATAATTCAGGAAAAAAATTTCAATATCTTGAAAAATACTTTAATATCTTAAGTGTTAAAAGATTTTTTATATTGTTTAGCGCCAACATTTAGGCAAAATCTAGAAAAGATGATGGTTTATTGTCTGAGACTAATGCAGTGGATTAAGATCTCTTCCAGTAAAGAAAACACTGTACTTTATTACTATTATAGGCAGAGAAAAATGTTTTTAAAAAAATTAACCGGTATTTCTTCTACTGGAACCTGTTATGGAACAGGAATAGCACAGAGGAACGCTGGCACAGAAATGTTAAAATATTGATTCTGCTCGGAGGAAACAGATTGAAATAGTTTTAGTTTTTTCGTTTTCAAGCCCTGACTACAACCCATTAATACTTTAAATTTCTATTTATTTTTATCTTAAACAAATACATTTTTAAGATAGACTAATAGAGTTTAATGTATAAAAACAATTAAAACTATTATTTCCATTTCAATTAATAAAAATATTAATATACATAAATATAAAAAAATAATGTAAATGTTAACAATAAATCGTAATTATAGTTATTACAATTAAATTATTAATTGTATCTAGTGCTACAATTATTACTAACTGCATTAAAATATAGTAATTGTACAAGTGATAATTAAATTATTATTATTATTAATTACAATAATATGCATTAATTACAACAACAACAATAATAATATCCATTTAGTTATATAATTAATGTTTTATATATATATATATATATATATGCCAGTCACTTGCTAATCATGCTAGTGAAATGCTAATCATGCTAGGTAAATGCTAGTAATACACTAATCATGCTAGAAACATGCTAGTGACATGCTTGTGACTTGGTAATCATGTTAGCGACATGCTAGCCACTTGCTAATCATGCTAAGAACATGCTAGTCACTTGCTAATTATACTAATGACATGCTAGTATCATGCTAGCAACATGCTAGTCACTTGCTAATCATGCTAGGAACATGCTAGTCACTTGCTAATCATGCTACTGACATGCTAATCATTTGCTAATCATGCTTATAATGCTAGAAACATGCTAGTGACATGCTTGTAACTTGCTGTCGAACTTAAAACTTTAACTTTTCAAACTTTTTAAAACTCTCTAGTCAGGCAACAACTGCTTAAAACTTTCACGCTAGGCTTTCTCAAGTCAACTTAAAGTTCGTCTTAGCAAACATTTTTTTATCTAGTTTAGAATAAAGTTTTTTTTTTTTTTTTGCTGTGTCATGAAGTATATATACATACTGTAACCTTATATATAAATAACCTTATATATAATGACTCATACTGTGATGTAAGACTTTAGTCATACAAACCACCCCTAGTGAATGACCAGTTTCTCTCTCTCTCTCTCTCTCTCTCCCTCTCTCTCTCTCTCACACACACACACACACACACACACACACACACAAATGCAGTTGCATGTCAGAGTGCAGTGATGTTGGTCCTCTTCCAGAGACTGAAGTACACAGCAGCCATGCACAGGCCGACAGTGCACAGAGCCGACGCAAAGCCACACACACTTACCACCAAGACGCAGTGCATGAACACACACACACACACACACACACACACACACAGCAGAGACTGTACCTAAAAATCTGCCTCCGCTTTTGGGAGGACGAGGAGTAGCCGTCAGTGGACAGTCTGTAGGGTCACATCGGAGAAAACAGTGTCCGTGGGTTACAGGAGTGTGTGTGTGTGTGTGTGTGTGTGTGTGTGTGTGTGTGTGTGTGTGTCAGGACCCGCACATGAAACCACACTCATTCTTCATCATTACAGTACTAGAGGAAGAACTGCTGTGATTCCGACTGATCATCGCTGATAACATCGTGTGTGTGTTTCATGCTCTGTGTTTGTTTTCGTGTGATGTTTCACTGATGTTACATTATCTACAGACAGATACATAGATGAAGGGTTTCTGACCAGAATGAGCTGTGATAGCTGGAAAAACATCATTTAAATGAGCTGATGCTGTAAAGTCACAGCCTTTTTATATATATATATATATATATATATATATATATATATATATATATATATATATATAAATAAAACAAGTAATAGAAATCTTAATAAAAACTGATACTTAAAATAGTTAAGAGTTAAATTGTTACATTGTAAAACTGTATTCCAGCATTAGATACATCAGAGCTTTAAAACTTCATTTTAAATAAATACAAAAAATCATAATCATAGCCAAAAACAAATTATATTATTTTTTTGTTGTTGTAAAGATAGCTCAATGAAAGAAATAATAGCAATCTGGCTAAAAATAGATATTGAACATTATACACTGATACTTGAACATTATTATATGTTAAATTGTAACACTGTAATCCAGCATTAATTAGATCAGCAATTCACAAAATAAATTAATTAAAATAATAAAAATATTGATTTAAAATAGAGATTTAAAACAATTAGTTGAACAAACTTTTAACAATGTTTCCCAGCACTGAGCTGTTTTGTAAAGACAACTTAATGAAATAATAAAAGTCTTGCTAAATATATATATATATATATATATATATATATATATATATATATATATATATATATATATATATATATATATATATATATATTGATAAAATAGTTAGCAGGGGGAAAAAAAAGTCCTTATTAAATGAACCTTGCCTTACAAAGTAGTACAGTGAAAGTAGTACAAGAATAAAACTCAATATAAAGACTTCCTTAATATCTAATCATGCACATGTTTTGTCTCTAAAATCAAACCAGTGGTTTTTGGATGAATTTCACACAACTGGGTTAAAGTGTAGATTTGTGTCTCACCTGTTATCATTGATGTATCCATTCTGTGAGGACTGTAACCACAAATTAAAAGGTATAAACATTACAAAGGATAAAAATAACAACAGAGCAGAATAGAATACAACTAAGATAAAAACAACTTCTGCGATTAAAACGAATCACTGGAGACATTTATCGTGCATTCTGACGTTACGAATTTTGTGCACTGAACTAGGAAAAAAAATAGGGCTGGGACAATAAAATTATAATTTTTTTTTTTTTTTTTGAGCTTGACAGGTGAACTACTAAGAAGTAAAAAACTGTTATGATTTTCTTTTTGTATCACTGAAACATGCATTTTCTTTAAAGCTGCTTTGAAACAATCTGTATTATGAAATATCGTTGCATGCAAGCCTGTGTTCTTACTTCTCGTGCAAAGATGCGATCCCTGACGCGCTGGTACTCCTCCTCTCGCTCCTCGATGGACTTACTGCGCCGGCCGTCCTGCAGCGGGACCCGGATCTGAGACGCCACACCATCAGAAACACGACTCAAACGAGATGCAAGAGTGAAACGGTGCGACACACACACACCTGATTATCATCTTTATCCATGCTGGCATCGTCTCGCTTCAGGATGAACTTCTTCTGGAAGTCCATGTTGCGCTCATCTTTAATGTGCTCAGAGAACCTCTGCTCGGGGCTGAAGCACACACAGGGTTTGATTAGTTTAATATGCATCGTTATCATTCCCATCATTCATTAGTCGCTGTCTTACATGCGTGTGTTGCTGGTCTTGTTGATGATGACAGCTTTTCCGGTTTGGTCCACGTTGTGATCCATGCCGAAGTAAGCAGCGACTCGATGCAGCAGCATGCGATGATAAGAGGTCATCTGAGGAAACTTCTTATACTGATTACTGGAAACACAGACGCAAAAACAACCTCAGTATAAAGAATGACATGCACTTATCACTGCAGCACCACCCTTCACCAAAAAAAAAATAATAATAATAATGATAAAAAGAATAAACCACGCTACTGCAATGCTCACAATCCACCAAAAGGGGGCAACAAATATCCTCGACACAATAAAGGGGACAAAAACACCAACATGTACTTTAGCAGCAGAGAGACATTTTCATATGTACACACTCGAAGGATTTAAAGAAAAATAATTTAAATTATTATCAAGTAATAATTTATTATTACTTTATTTTATATATATATATATATATATATATATATATATATATATATATATATATTATATCAAATATTATAATTAATTTTAACCAATTTAAATAAAATTTTGCATACATTTTTACAAATAATGAGACAATAAATATATTATTATTTTATATTTAATTTAAACAACATTCATATACACACACACACACACACACACATATATATATTTTTTTTTTTTACAAATTTAAATTGTTACAATTTCATTCTATTTGGATACATACAATTTAAATATTTTAAAGACTATATAAATATACGTAAAACGAATATATAAATTATTATTACTTTTATTATATTTATTCATATTAATTTAATTTAATTTATTTAAATTAAATCTGAATTATTATACAGACTTACTTGTCATCATTAATGAAATCCAGGATATCCTGTTCCAGCTTGAGGAGCATCATTCGGTCTCTAAACGAATAAAAGAAGAGTAAAAGTGATGAACTTAAAGTGAAAAACTAATCAAATGGAAGCTGACGCAACGTTCAGTTTCACAAACATACTCTGATGATGAAGGACACACATGAAATAACATTAATTTGTAACTAGGGATGCAACGATAACTAAATCTCATGATACGATAATATCTCGATATGAAGTCCACGGTACAATACTGATTGCGATATCAAAAAAAATTCAATTATGTACATTTTAAAGTTGCATGATTCTATCTAGTGCACTTTTAGAGTTCAGAATGAAGTTTAAGAAGACTTAAATCAGAAAGAGTTAGTGAATTGACTTCTAGCTGAACATTAAAATACATAACTAGACGGAGGCTGTCGTACCTGGGGTTGTTCTTCAGTGTGTTCACCAGGAACTCGTGCACATCTATCCCTGTGGAATCAGTGTATTCCTGACTGGAGTCTGGAAGAGGACAGAATCCGATGGGAACGTCACAACTAACCCTTGACTGAATTAATGACGCTTTGTAAGGCTGCAAGTCAAGTTATCAAGTCATTTATAAAGCACTTTTACACAAATACAGATCGTGTCAAAGCAGGTTTACAGCATTAAACAGGAAAATTGTGTGTTAAGATAATTTTAAACACTCAATTTTCAGTTCATCGTTGAATTCAGTGATGCTTCATCCAGCTCTATACAGTTAAAAACAGACTTACAGGTTATTAAGTCAAACAAAAAAAGTCATTATTATAATTTTTTTTATAGGATTATAATATTTAGTTGCATCATGACACACAATAACAAATATTTAAGTGCTTTGAATTGGCAGATTACGTATTCATGGGAGTGGGCGGAGCTAAAGATCTCTTTACTCACTGAAATTCTCTGATTGGTTGAATTTTCTGAATTGCATCATGGGTAATGTAGTTTTTCACCACAAATCCAGCTCACAGCAAATGAGTCTGGTAATTAATGTAAATAATGTGCTTTAAAAATATCCGTCTTTAAAGGTTTATAAGTTATAAGGTGAAAATAAATGGAGTTTTTACTTTACTTGTGATTTATTGTATTCTCTGTTGATAACAGGACGAAGTTTCAACGAAACAAACCATTAAAAAGGAACATCTTACCACGCGAGAGCATCTTTCGTGGAGTTTTATCTTTCTTTTCCCTTTCCTCATTCTCATACTCATCTTTCGAGGATTTCTCCTCCTCTTTATCCGATGGACAGCTGATGTGAAGCTGAATGATGTCCTTCGTGGGCGGAGTCGGAATAAACAAACAACACATGAATATATGAATACTAATGAGCAAATTCTAATGGTGGCTAACAGAATCAGTGTATTATATAGTATCTTATATTTGCCTAAACACATTTTGCACAGTCTACACTTCAACCTTTTGATCTCAGAGTCTTAGTCCTGGTAAAAATCATCTTGAATAATGCACAATTCTCTATAGTCTGTATTTACCTGTGATTCTAGAGGACCGTCGCTTGAAAAAGACTCTTCACAGACTGCAAGACTCCTCACCAGCTTGACCTTTGCATTCGACTGAGACAGAGAGGAGGAATACAGGACAAAGAGATGCATTATGGGAAAAAAATCATTTAAATAAATAATAAAAAGTGAAGTTTTATTCCAGGCTGTTAGCTTCTGGTGCTGTCCATCAACTAATTACAAGTCTAAATGAGAGATTGAGTGTGTGTGTGTGTGTGTGTGTGTGTGTGTGTGTGGAACATCATGTTTACCAACTGCTGTAAAGGCATCAGAACTGAGCGAGAGGTCGACAGGAAGAGTCTTGCTCTCGATGAAAACGAGACATCAGACCCTGCATTTATTTAAAGGACTGCTCTGGTTTCACATGCATTTAACACACAGCTTCAAAACGCTTTATTTAGAGACTTGGGGAACTTTACGACTTGTCATGAACCCTTTAACCTAAGTCAGTGCACAAGTGGTAATGCATCATCACTCTTTTTTTATTTGATTTGATTATTAATAAATATATATTTTGTAAATATTCTTTATTATGTGTTATTTCATTTATTTCCCTATTCTTTTTGTATTTGTTTTCTTTTTATTATGCAATTAACAGAAAGCAAAAGAAAAGGCCTCTAAAAATGGCTCTTGTTGATTTTGATGGCTTCCTTTGACCTCATTTGTAATCTACTAAATGACTAAAATGTAATATTTCTATTATTATACATTATTATTTTCTTTAATACTGCTAATTGGATGCAACTGAATGGTTCACTCTTGCATTGAAAATATATAAAACACAAAACCTTGTAAGACGTGTGACTGATCCTACATTCATAAACACAGATGATAAACTCGCTAAAGCGTGTCACGTTCAGGACTGAACCACAGAAGTGTGTGTGTGTGTGTGTGTGTCCTCACACTTTACCTTTGCTCGTTTCCTGGTGTGGCCGTGATTCTGACAGCGTCGCTGCGGGGAAAGAGCATTGCAATCATCCATTAATGATGCACTTCAGCACCAAACAAAACCTCAGCTGGAAACTGACGGACAAATAACATGGAGACAATGCTTTTTATTTATTTTTACATCAAAATATGGCAAAAAAATGCCAAGATGAGCATACATTTAAAAAATGTGCATAAAAAAACATTTCATCCGATAAGATAATAATAATACATTTAATTTATAACACACTTTATATTTCAACAAAATCCCGAAGTGCTACACTTTATAAAAAACATGGCCGCATTTAAAAGCATCCACAGACTGATTTGGTTGGTGATATTTAGTGCCATTTTATCAGCAAGTGATGATTTTGTTCTCTTTTTGAGCTCTATTTGCAAATGTTTTATGGGACATTCCAGTTTGTGCACAAGTTAAATGCTAATCTTTGGATGGAAAGATATAGCTAGTGTGTTTCTGTCTCACCTGTGCGTCCTGGGAGAGGCTGTCGTCTGGTTCTGTGCTGTCGGCGTTGGGGTCTTTAGCGAGCGCCGATGGGCTGCTTTGGCCACTGATGCCTGCGGAAGCGTCGCCCTCCTTCATCCCGTCGGGTGTGAAGACCACAGACATGATCCCTCAAAACACACACCTCACAAACCCTGAACACAAACACAAACACGTGAGGACGAGGAGAAGCTGAGCTGGAAAAATAGATGTTTTTGGTCAGTCAGTCTTTACCTGACACACCTGGGGCTGTAGTGTGATGGTGTGTGTTCTTCTGCGTGTGTGTGTGTGTGTGTGTGTTCCTATGGCTGAGATGAGGGCGGGGGGGACATCATGTTGAACGAGTGTCTTCTCAGTTTCTGTGCATGCTGCGTGACGTTCTCATAGACACAGACGTCACAGCTCCACCTGCTGGAGAGAAACACTGCTTAGATGAGATGAACAGATTAACTCCAGATATATGTGTGTGTGTGTGTTTGAGTGTGAATACAGCAGAGGCAGTATGAGTGTGTGTGTGTGTGTGTGCATGAAGTCCTAAGCCCTGTTTGGCATGAAACACTAGCACTCTGGTTACTGAAGAATGTGCAGTGTATACTGTACACCGCCTACTAGGTTAAAAGCAGCGGTGTGCAGTTATAAACACAGTTGTCACATGAACCGAAATCAGAAAGAGCTTCACTGCCAAGAGTGAGGAGAGAGAGAAGCATCTCATTTGAACATATTTTGTACAAATGTCTAATCTGTTCACAGTCCAACTGAATGCTGCGTGAAGAAGGACGACATCAAAGACGACGCCGTGTTCATTCATTACACTTTAAATAGAAGAATGTATCATGCATTGCATTGTGGGATACTGTGTATCTAATGCAGTGTGCTGCTCATTTGGGAAATGTAGGTCATCCAGGATTTCTGCAAGCAGAACGATCACATACTGCAGAGTTCACACACACACACACACACACACACACTGCAGAAACATGACGAGGAGTGTGACAGTGTGTGACTCTTACACAATAATGAGAGAAACAACTGAAGTGTGGCATTCAAGCATTAGACCTGTGTGTGTGTGTGTGTTGGGGGGGGGCAGTTTGTGCACTAGGATCTAGATTGAGTAACTTGCCATCTGCTGTAAAACACACACACACACACACACACACACACACAGGAAATGCTTTAAAAGCACAAGTGGAAGCACATAATGCAGTGACTGAGGCGAGAGAGCGGAGGAAACTCCAGCGCTGACGTCATACTGCAGAGAGACTGAAGCAGACGGGTGGAGAGAGAGAGATGGGATTCCCGACTGCAGAAACCACGTCACCAGCAGCACATGACACCGCCGACCAATCACACACACACACACACACACACACACACACACACACACACACACTGCAGCGACCAGGCCATCCTTAAGAATCAACTAAAGCAGATGAACAGCTCTGAATGAGGGAGAAGAGCGTTCATGAATGAGCTGTCTCTCTCTCCCCCTCTCTCCCTCTCTCTCCCCCTCTCTCTACATCTCTCTCTCCCTCTCTCTCCCCCTCTCTCTCCCCTTCTCTCTCTCCATCTCCCTCTCTCCCCCTCTCTCTCCCTCTCTCCCATCTCTCTCCCCCTCTCTCTCCATCTCTCTCCATCTCTCTCTCTCTCCATCTCTCTCCCCATCTCCCTCTCTCCATCTCTCTCCATCTCTCTCCCTCTCTCTCCCCCTCTCTCTACATCTCTCCTTCCCCTCTCTCCCCCTCTCTCTCCCCTTCTCTCTCTCCATCTCCCTCTCTCCCCCTCTCTCTCCCTCTCTCCCATCTCTCTCCCCCTCTCTCTCCATCTCTCTCCATCTCTCTCTCTCTCCATCTCTCTCCCCCTCTCTATCTCCATCTCCCTCTCCATCTCCCTCTCTCCATCTCTCTCCATGTCTCTCCCCCTCTCTCTCCATCTCTCTCTCTCTCCATCTCCTTCTCCCCCTCTCTCTCCCCCTCTCTCTCTCCATCTCCCTCTCCCCCTCTCTCTCTCTCCATCTCTCTCCCCCTCTCTCTCTCTCCTCCTCTCTCTCCATCTCCCTCTCTCTCCATCTCTCTCCCCCTCTCTCTCTCTCCTCCTCTCTCTCCATCTCCCTCTCTCCCCCTCTCTCCCCCCCTCTCTCTCTCTCTCTCTCTCTCCCCCTCTCTCTCTCTCTCTCCCCCTCTCTCTCTCTCTCTCCCCCTCTCCCTCTCTCCATCTCCCTCTCTCCCCCCCCCCCCTCTGTTATCATGGAGACGCAGACGTCAGCCTCAGCTGCTTGTGCTAGAGAGAGATTGGAACATGAATCGGGGGCAAACACTAATATCTTCAAGGTGTAAATTGGAGCACATCGCTCAGCCGGACCACCTTAATGGTGCCGGATAAAAATAAACCAATATCTGTCATGAACCGGCACATTATACGACACACCTGAGCAGCTGTGCGCGCACACACACACACACACACACGCACACACACACACACACAGTGACCCAGTTAAGACCGCTTTGATGACAAATTACCTCAGCGTGTTCATTCGCTGCGGTACAAGCAAATATCCAAGAAAACATTTCAATCTCTTTGAGAAGTAACAAAAGCATCAAATATAGGAAGATAATTAGGCAATGTTTTACATTCAGTATACAAGATGGACACATATTTTCATTTATATTCACCCAATTGAACTCCAAAAACAACACTGTCGATGTTTTTCTAGTTGTGTACAATAAACCTGCAATTGTGTTTTAAGAAATCTGTTTGCTCTACTGACAAACTGCTTTGGTTCTGCTTTGGATAAAATCTGCTAAATGCATAAATGTAAACGCAGATGAAACATGAGCAGGAGATTTACTCAAAACAGACTGAAAGAGAGACAGAAAATGAGAAAACGCCAGAATGAGAGCAGAAGAAAGAGCGAAGGACTTCTTGTGATGCTGTGCTGTGGTTTTATAACACTGCCTGTGTGTGTGGGCAGAAGCTGTGTGTGTGTGTGTGTGTGTGTGTGTGTGAGAGATGGTCAGATCGCTGTAACACTGAACTGCAGGGAAAATGCGTCACCGAAGGATTCCCTGCTTTAACAGATCGTGCGGCGAGCGACAGAGCAGACTGAAGGACGGAGCGAGAGAGGAAACCAATAATGAGATAAGGAAGGAGGGATGGATTGAAAGAACAGCAGAGGAGGGACAGATGAGTCAGAATTGGTCCCACAGGACTGAGTGGGCTGAGACGGGGAGGATGACGTCACATGACCTGACGATACCAGAGCGAACGAGCACTACAACATACAGAGAGAGAGAGAGAGAGAGAGAGGGTGGGGGGTCTGCAGGGGTCCCGTCTCCAGATCATAACCTTATCATCAATCAGACAGATCAACATCACTACACAACATCCTGCTGCTTTTAGGGCCCTGTGAAATCAGATTCATTATTTTTTCAGTTTTATTATTTTAATTGGTTAAATTACATTTTATGAATCAAAAAGCATGTCTAAGAAATAAATAAAAAATGATCAAACTTAATAATTGTAATTTTAATTAATTAAATATTATTATTAAAATAGCCTTATGAACCCCCCCCCCTCAGAAATTCTGTTGTGTTGTTACATTTTTCTATTTATCAAATTAAGGCATATAACTTAATTTATCGTTTAATTATAGAAAATTAAGTAAACTTTATTTATATAAAGCAAGGAAGAAATGTTGTGTGCTTATATCTTAAAAATAATGCTTGTTTCATTTAAGTAGTAGCATTAGCAGTACGCTATATACAGTCTACTGAACAACAGTGATATATTTCTGACACAATGTCTTCAAGTTAAACCGAGCTTTTATTTTGACGGGTTGGAAATTAATCGGCGCATCTGTGCCATTCATTCATACAGACATGCAGAACATGCAGGATTCATATTTAAATTGTATTTTGGTCCACATCAATGCTTGATTTAAGAGTAACGACCTTTTTTTGGATTAATTTATTCAAAATGACAAATTCCACGTATCATACTTTTTTTTGCCAGAGTAAGTGGTAATGCAAAAATCATATTTGCTATAGAAGTCACCACTGTATAAGTTAACCCAATTTAGTTTTTTTATCATTGAAGAACAATTTCTGGTTCCCCAAGGAACCTTCCAGAAAGAAGTTATTAAAACAACCATTTTAAAAATCTAAAATATTTTTTTACACTATAACGAACATTTGTATACTGCAAAAGTCTCACAGATGTTAAACGCTCCTCATGAAATTAACCAAAAAAGACTGAAATGAAAAGCAAACATTTCACAGAAGAAAAGGTAATGCAATAATGTCAAAACGGCCAACAATGCACCCTGGCGTGCTTTTAAACACCAGTGAAGGAGGAACAAAATAAACATCCAAGCATTTAAGCAAAGCCCGGACTAAGATCACAAACTGCAATCAAACGTTTGGCTGCTGATGTCCAGATGCATCTAAATCATTCACCTTTGGGAACGCTACAGTGTGTTACACAATCAGACATAACGCTTGTGAACTCCGATCAATAAGACGAGGAACTCAGGTCCAGGAATAACTCAAACAGCGCTCCGCTAGACCAGCATGCATCAGTGGAGAGCCGAGGCTGTGTGGGAGAGATATCATTCAGCCCATCTTTTATCCTCCAAAAATAAGTGTGTCAGGTTCAAATCTGGGCCTGTTTTGGCTCCCATTATGAGCCTTATGCAATCCTCACTTCGCTCCGTTTGAGGCCGAGAGAAAATTCTCAATGATGAAACTGACGCCCGATTGGACGAGACCTCCGCCAATAGCACGAGGAGCTCCATGGCAACAGGCTCTGTCACCAAGAGAAAATAGATCTCCCTCCACCCCATGTGGTGCACATCTGCCCGTACCCCAATTACACACACACACACACACATGCTTATGAATCACCCAAGTGTGTGTTTGAAGGGCAGAACAAACACACTTCACCCCATCACACCCCTCCCTCTCTCTCTCTCTCTCTCCATTCTGTCTTAGTCGCTCGCTCGTGGAGATGAACGCCAATCACGTTTCTCTGTTCCTTCTGGACAGACACAGGTAGAGACACATAACACCCAATAATGTTTGCTATTTCTGTAAGAAGGAACACAATCAAGACTTCTGATGCCAGAACGCTGGTTTGCCATCGTCAGTCAAATCTCAGTCAATGGACCGTTCCCAAAGAGCTTGATTGACAGGCGATCTGACCAATCATAACGCTGGATCCGTCCTCTTGCCCAGACAGGAGAACAGATTAACTGCGGTGGACTTAAAACTTAAGTCTGATGTTCTTAAGTTACGTTCTGATGTTCATTCATGTTTATTTCGCGCTACACGTAAATATGAAAAGAGGATCGGTTCACAAGCCAATTGAATTGAGGTTGAGACACAATGAAAAGCCCCAAAACTGTGTTTCTCATTTTCATTTACTTTAACTTGCTGTAGCTAAAACTAAAATTGAAATAAAACTAGGGCTGCACGATAAATTGAATGCAATATTTAATGCACATCTCGTCAGTAAAGCCGGTTCTGCAATCATCTCCATCACGGGCGACATTCATCTGACAAAGATGTAGATGTTCACATAAATAACATGATGTTAATACGAGCATCACCTGGAGTAAACGTCAGTTCTGTATAGGATGATTATTTTTATTTTATCTTTAAAATACATCAACTTAATTTGATTTAAAAATCACCTGCTGTAGAAACAAGTGTTTCATTCATCCAATAAAAAATAAAATAAAAAATAGGGTAATGATTCACGTCTACATTTTTTTAACTTGAGCCGATATTTATCTATTTTTATTGGCTCAAGTAAAAAAAATATAGATGTGAATCATTACCCTATTTTTTTTATTTTTTTTAATGGATGAATGAAACACTATGCATCTGTTTTATTTGCACCAACATTATTTGATTTTAACGTTTTGGAATAATTTTATTTAGTCTCACTGGTAAAGACCTTTTTTAATTTGAAACCAAATGTAAAAACTAAAACAAATACTGAATGCTGATTAATAAACCTCTTATTGAATGTGTGTTGATTGTGTTGTGTGGATTGTAGAACTATGCAGTTATTGCCTTTAATTTCACATGTTACAGTTAATCTTTTCATTTAAGGCCAGTTCTCTGTAGTTTCAACCCAATTCAGAAACAGAAGCTAAATGTTAATTTCTGTATCATCTGTGTTTGTATTGAATGTAGGATACTTACTGTGCAGTTACGGCCGTTAATTTCAGATGGTTAAGGCCTATTATAACAGAAATCGGTCATGAAAAATCATGATCTGTGCATCCTTAGTAATTTTTTCAATGCATTGTTTTTTTTTTTCTATTTTACTAAATTGATGCATTAAATACTTTAAGTAAAGCAATGATTAGCAGTGGCCGATTGAGTGTATTTCAGTGATGAAGCGGTGGCCTCGGTGATGCGTTTAGCTCTCTTCACGCTGTGCCACACCATCTGCTCAGGTACCACTGTATGCCATCCTTACACTCTCCTTCCTACAGCTCCAGCTCTCTCCGTGTGGAAAAACACGTCTATTTTCATCCCTTCTCCTGCTGCTTCAGACGAGAGAGAGAGAGAGAGAGAGCAGCAAAACCTTCAAACAACCGTTTTGAAGAGAGATTGAGAAAAGCGCACTGAGGATTATTGCATTAGCTGGGCATATGCCACGCACTGGCACTCAAACTGGCACCAATCGACCGCATGAATCCAGACAACGCTTCACTGTCGCTCACTAGAGCCAGTGCTGGTACCATCTCCATTAATCAGCACTCTCCTCCTCACAAAGACTGAATAACAAAAATGTTGAATATTCTTGATATTTATGATTAGGATGTTTTAATATTTCCTCTGATTAAAACATAATATATATATAAAAAATATATATTTCACATGATATAAAATATAAAATTACTTATATATATATATATATATATATATATTATTTATTTTTTATTTTTTGGTGGGATTCTTAGATGAATAAAAAAAGTT
Organism: Carassius auratus; assembly: GCF_003368295.1. Taxonomy (NCBI): domain Eukaryota; kingdom Metazoa; phylum Chordata; class Actinopteri; order Cypriniformes; family Cyprinidae; genus Carassius; species Carassius auratus. The sequence goes on from NW_020528096.1 coordinate 147,748, forward strand.
AAAAAGAACAGCATTTATTCAAACAGTATATATCTATTTTCTAACAATATAGCCGTAGTCTTTGCCTTCAGTTATTCTACTTGCTTAATAAAAGTTTTAATTTATAAAAAAAAAAAAAAAGAAAAGGAATACAAATGTACTGGCCCCAAACTTTTGAACTGTAGTGTATATGTTTGACAATATTATTTATCTTTTTGTATTTTTGATCAAATAAGTGCAGCCACAATCTCTAGCTACAGTGTTAGGTCCTTTATATATTCAGTTTTGTCTATACCCAGCTTTGCAAAGATCTTCAGAAACTTTACTGAGTGTCAGATACTAAATTTAGACACTGGACTCAAAGCAGAAGCAGCACGGGTCACTGATCCACAAATGACCGCGTCTGGAGTCCACGACTGACGCTCATCCACACTGGAGTACAGTTACACTCCTCAAACGCTCTCAATGTGCCTCTGAAGCAGGACAGCGTGTGATTTCAGCTGCAGGAGATGCACTCGAACTACAACTTCAATAGGGCTTCTTATGAACACCGCAAGAGCTGATCCATTCATACGCACAACAGGAGAAAATAACCTAAACCTGATGACTTTGAATCCAATCACAGTTTGCTGCTCTCTTTGGGCTGCTATTGATTTTCCCCTTCCTTTGCCTCAATCTGTCCTCTAGCAAACACACACAGAGAAATTATACACTATTATACAGCTTTTTCCCACGGTTGCTCATTAGTATGCAAAGGAGACACCAGCTATCGAGTACACGGACAGCACAGATAAGCTGGGACGCTCACAAACTACGATCACTCTTATAAAACCTTTTATAACTACATGATAAAACACCAGTTAATGCACTTTAATGGGAGTGGTTAAATAAGCATGAAACACACACACACACACACACACACACATGCATGTTAAATTCATGTGTATTTATGAATGAATAATACATTTAAGCTTGAACACACCTGAAACGGAAGCATACAAACAGTTAAAAACTAAAAAATAGGACTACATTTTGGCCAGCACGATTAATCAAAGTAAAATATAAATCATAACACAGCTTAGTGCAATTATCAAATTGTAAAGGCTTAAATTAGATTTAATATGCATGCACAGCCCTGTGTTCATTTACACGCAAGCAGCTCACTGACATATTCATTTTAGTTATACTAGAAAATAAGTGTTAAATGTAATTTATTTAATAATATTTCATTTGTAAAATTCTAAAAAATAATAATTTAATAAAATTTTAATTATATCAGAATTACAATTGCTAATATAATAATGCTATTATTATTATTATTATTATATACATTTTTTAAGTTATATTTTGTTTTATATTTATCCTTAAAAAAATTATTATTACTATTTTTTTTATTATTATTTTTTATTATTATTGGTATTAAAACGGATTTATAAAAATATAACATTTGGCCAAATTGTGTAACCTCTAAAATCACACACAGCAACATTATCAGGATATTTATTCCGAAATTGTGCAGCCGTAATATAGATTTAATGTAACGCACAGAACTATTCAAATGTAACAGTTTAGAGCCGATGAGGATGCGATGTATCGAGCGAGGCGTCACATGAGCAGATGGTTCACAGTAAATGTGAAGATGAACAAACTCAACCACACCTGCGACACACCAGCAATGCAGAGGACCTGAAAGAGAGCAGGCTGACCAAACACCTCCACCTCTCCGAGTCTCCTGTACAACTTCACAGCAATAATTCACTTATTTGAAGATGTCTAGCTGTTTAATAGAGTTCAAGATTTCCGCACAGGATCTTTTCAAGTGAATCACTCGTTCAGCAGATCGGTTGTTTATCGTAACGAATGCTATAAATGGACGTTATTGTGCAAATGTGACTCCACACTGGCACGATGCTCAGTCTATTGAGTTAATTGAGACGGCTCCATAACAAAAGGCTAAATATTTATTTTCTGTGAACATGTTGATCGGCGCTCGGACATCTTGCGTGTCGTTGTCAGAAGCTGCGTGAGTCACGAGCAATATGTCGAGTTCTTCGTGATCCATTAATATTCATGAGGACGGAGACACACGGCTTTGACTCATTTACTGGAGGAGAATCAGCAGGATTCAGATTTAAATGAGTTTAGAGAAGTGAAAACATGAAGATATATGAAATCAGTAAACGTGTTGTGCGTCATAATGGTTGGCAAAACTGACTAATAACTTGAGTCAGATTAACTAGAAAGGCCTATGTTGAGAAGAGAAACTGACTAGCTGCTCAGGCAAACTATCAACTATTCAAAAAATGCATGCAAATAATTTAATAATAATGTTTGTGTTTAATGCCGCATCAGCTTCTGTGGATATTCCCATCGCAAGAAAATGTGCAGCTGAATTATATCATGGTTTTTTTAATTTATGTTTTACTAAAAACTGTATTAAGCTTAATTTGGTTATTATTCTCTTTTTTTATTTTTATGCAATTTTAAAAAAGTTCAAAATTTTTGGCACTTGTTTGTAGGGCTGAATAACTTGTGTGATTTTAAATCAAAATGACTATAATTACACCAAAAAACATTTAAATTTAAATGTAATACGATTATTTTACTGTAATAAAAACCATTTCAGAAAACTTTTTTTTTAATTTACAGTACAACTGAAATATAGTAAAAAAAAATGAAATTATTTAACAAAATAATACCATCATGATTTTACTATGAAATAAGAATATTTAGGAAAAATAATAATTTTATTTAACAGTTACAATTAAAAAAAAAAAAGACAAAAACAATTTTACTATTTCTATTTTACTTTCAAAAAAAAGTATTTAAGAAAAAATATATTTTTTACATTACAACTGAAAAATTGCAACAACAACAAAAAAAAAAGTGATATATAACTTTAAAATAAGTATTTAAAAATAATATATTTAATATTAATATAAATTTGATGATATGGTTTTATTGTTTTGTGTTTTTAAAAGTCAGAATCATTAAAATTATTGAGTTAAATTAAAAAGTCTTACAAAATTACTTTATGCATTTTAATAAAAAATAAATAATCATTACAAAGCATTCGTTAAAAAACACTGAAAACACCAAATCATGAGCTGCATGCATGTAAAATAAAACTGTGCACTATGAAACATGCTCCGCATTTATTTAATTAAATCTCAGCCTTTGTGAATTGATAATCAAGGTTTTATTTTAAGTAATCGTAAATCCTGATTTAATGCTTCAGGTTTTCACATCACTAAAACACCACTAATTATGATAACCTGCACGTTCACGTATTATGTAATATATATTCATGTAATCCAAAGCTGTGTGACTCTCCAAAAATGTCTCCTTACAGGTGTTTTCCAAGCCATCAAACGTGTGATTATTTTCCAAATAACCGCTTCAGTACATGCTGAAAAATGAAAATGGATGAGGAGGGAAAATGTGTCGAAATAACAGTGTAATAGCGCTGCGTGATATTTATAGACGCAGATACTTTATTCAGGAGAGCAGCATTGTGCAGTCTCCATTTCTCTGGTTTTATTCGCATCTCTGCTGAGGATTCTCTCGCTCTTTGTTTCTCTCTCGCTGACACTCTGTTCTAGCAAACAGCGTCCAAAAATAACCCGTGTGTTTGCGTGAGTCTCAGGTAGAGATGCACACGCAGGAGAACACACAATGCTCTCTGTGTGGGGGAAAAACATACACTGAGAAACACACACTAACTTGATTTACAATTAAGCAACATCGTAAATATCGGAAAGATTTCTGGAGGTAGTTGTTCAAATACCAAAACAAGCCTGAAATGCTTTTGATGCTACAATTTAATAATACTGTAATAATATTTTATTTTATTTATTTTTTTATTAAAAGGTCTTATTTGCTTTTAACATTTTCATAAAAATAAGTATTATTTATTATAATTATAATTATAATTATTATTATTATTATTATTATGGGTATTTGTTGTATGATTATTAATATAATACTTTATTTATTGTTATTTATAACGCTAACTTGGTTTCATATTGCATACAAATATTTAAATTAAATTAAATATATTTAAATATATATTTACACAACATTAAATATTTATAGAACTAATAAAAATACAAATGTTACATTATAACATTATTATATATCATAAAATTCTTATTATTAATACATTTAATGTTTTTTCAATATTTAGTCAAATTATTTTTATAATATTAATTATATAAAATGTGTGTATATCGTATTATTGTTGCATGTTTTTTTATGAATATAATTTTTTGGCCAAACTGTGTAACTTTGATATAGAATTATTTTAAAGTAGAATTAATGTGTGCCTTCTAATGTGCTGCACCAGGAGTTATTATGGTCATTTCATCCGTGCATTTTTTTTTTTTTTTTGTACAAAAAAGTTGACTTTATAATCTTTCATCAGAATATCTCCTGCTCTTCCTGTGCAGCTCTCGCTTGACGTCAGTGACGCATGTCATATTTGCATGTCATCATATTCATATCTCCAATATCAATCAACCCAGAAACAAGCTCTTTTCAGTGATATGCCTTTAATACAGTTCAACAAACAAGACACAATACGGTCTGTTTTTATTAATATCTCTAATTCTCATTTTTGGCTCAACCATCCCTCCAATGCTAGAGGTTTTGTTTATGATGGCTTCACTCTCGTCCTCTCAAACAACTTCCAGAGCAAATGCATAGAAATCTAACTAAATAAGCTCCTCCTGACATGAATGATGCCTCTCTCCTCGGGCGCGAGGGACGAGGACGCGGTGGAAGGGAATTCCTCATTACCTCAGCAAGCACTGTCTCTCTCTATCGACCTGCTCTCGAGTGGGCTGGCGATAGCACACACACACACACACACACACACACACACGAGCGACCGAGCCGTGCAAAGCCTGTCACTCAAACACCTAACACGATGCACAACATGCATGTGTCGTATTGCAAGAAACACATCCTGGTATCACTCAAGCAAATCCATTGCATAAGATCCACAGAAGTGTTCTGCTCCATCACCTCCAGCGGCTCGATCTGACGTCAGCCAATGATGTCACAACCCAGAAAGCTGCGGCTGTGGGTCACTTCTGAATGCAGACACATAATGTATTTTTAAACAGCCTTACACGAACTCCAGCGCATCTCTTCTAAACTCTCTAACCCATTTTCTCCCGTCTCGCAGCTTCTGACTACACTTCCCATAATGCACCTGAGGGTTTAGTCATAAGTACAATGGTTTCAGAGTGTGATTTTAAGATCGCTGTGAGAGCGCGATGAACGCAAGATGTAACAGACTCAGAACGGTAATCACATGCATGCACATGCACACGCGTGCACCTCACACACAGCTTACTGTATCCGCTGGTTTATCTCTGATCTCCGCGCATCATTAGCTGCTTGTGGCTCTGAGGCAGCGCTAACAGAGAACAGACTGATCTCCACCTCTCCGCTTAGCTTCCTCCCTCGCTTCGTTTCTGACGCCCCCCTGCTTTTTCTGAATGAAGCACAGCCGCTCTCTCTCTCTCTCTCTCTCTCTGAGTGAGAGAGCATGCGCTCATTTACTCATCATGAAACTGTCTCTTGATGAGAAACTAGACGCTAATGAAAAGACAAATGCAAAGCACAAATATTCCATGTTTCTTCAAATTAATGAGCTCAAAAAATCTATAATATTTTAAACTAGTATTTAAGTATCTGTGTGATTTTTTTTATAAATTGGTTTTTATTTAAACGCTTTTGTATGTTGTTCATTTTTATTAGTTTTATGTATATTGTTTTTCTTTTTTTAAAGAATAAACACTATTATTATAATTGTATTCTATAATAACCCTGAAATTTAAAGTGATCATCTATTCCGATCATTGTTTCAAAGATTGTTTTAGATTAAAACTCAAACAAATAAATGTACAAAAACATGCACTAGTTAGACACACATAAATTAAGCCTAACAACATAAATCAGTGTTATTTTAGTATCACTTATATCAGTTTGTAAAAAAATAAATAAATTAGCATACGTTTTAGTAATCATGTTTTTTTTTCTTTAAAATCAATGTCTATATAGATTTGACTAAGTCTTAGTTATTTTAGTACTTGCAACAAAACAAAACAAAAACTTAATTTAAATGAGAATTTAAATGATTAGGCAGTTAATGCTGATTTTATTTTTAACTTCTGGATGGAACAGAAAGACAAGGAACAGATGCATGCAGACCTGAACTATTAACATCTGTAAAACCAATGCTAAAGCCAACCGCAAACCTACTGATATTAAAGATAAAGGACTCCTGTCTTCCTCTGAAGATGAGCCCAGCACCTTCTGACGTTCAGGTGAAATGTGTGTAGTAAAGCAGAAGCAGGAAGGACTGTGACAGTAGGTCAGAGAATCCCAGATCAATAGAAACTGGAGATGTGTGTTTGTGCTGTCGCTTTCTGTTGCTTTTACTGTCCATCTCCAGCAACAGGACAGACACTCGCCTCGTCCCGCCATCATTTACTCATCCTCACATCAGCCAAGGATTTTCTGCCCAGAGTTTTCTGTGCAAAAGTTCACTATGACCACATCTGTCAAACCTCTGAAATACAATTTCTCCAGTGATGCATTTTGACCGTGCCAGTATTTTTCAAAATTATACCCGTTTTATGGTATATGTTGGTATTTTTATTTTTATTTTCATGCATTACCGGGTGTTAACCACATTGTCTACTGATTGAGAGAGGAAATACTGCAGTCGATTGACTCAGAATGCCCTATTTTGCGACTAAATGAAAACTTTTTTTTCGGTGCATGACTCATTTTTGAAAGCATGTCGTTTTGCACACACAGAGAGCCGATGAAACCCGATGGAGTCCCTGTGTTTTCTTTCATATCAGCATGTCTCTGTCCCGTGTTAAGGCAGATATCTGACGGTTATCCTTCGTGAGAGCGGCGATCCTCAGCATCGCCTCCAGTCACTGCCCTTAATAATTCACAAGCAGAACTCCACAGGGAAGCAGAGGGGAGGTGGTCGTGCCGAAAGCACAGAGGGAAAGAGCTGAGGAAACACAAAACGAGGACAGGAACGACAGAACAACAGATGAGAGGGAATTAAGAGGAAGCAAGGTGTGAGATGAGGAAGGAGAATCTAACAGCATCGAGATGAGACGAGCAGGAGGGAGGAGGCGCAGCACATGCTCTCTGCTCCAGCACACGGCTATAAATAGCTCTTTAAATCTCCCAAGAAAAAAACAACACAGCGCTGCTGCAAACCCAACACAAGATGAACCGAAACCACACACATGCACGCCATAACACAAGCACAATCGCTCCGACACGGAGGCCGGCGGAGGATCTGGGTTCACAAACAGCTTCTTATTAATGTTCCAGCAGCTAAATATGAGCAAACACCCGCCATCTCAAATGTGGGAGGACTGCGCCAAACGCACCTTCCAAGCGCATTACAGTCACAGATGCATCCTGATGTGTTTGAATTAAAGTGCACCTTTAAAAACACACCTCAAGATCTAAGCTGATTATTAAAATATGAATCCCGTGAGGTGCATTTGATCAATGCATGCGTTTATAACAATGGACAGGTAATTAATCCATCAACCCGTGATTATCCGTCAGTCTTCAACAAGTCTAGATTAACATCTTTATCTGACGCTTGACTCCAAGTGAATGTGTATTAATGATCAAGTTGGTGGCGATGCAGCAGAGATGTGTGTTTCAACAGGTAACAACACTGCAATGCCAGCAAACATCAATAACAACAATAACTCATTCTCCAGATCTGCCCAGACAGAAGATAAGACTCTTCCTAATGTTATTGGGGAGTAAATCCACAGAACAGATTGAAATAGACAGAAGCAGCTTTACACAAGACACTCCAGTCATTATTTCATTCAATACTCGTTCAATATCAGTGCTGATGCTGCCGACTTATTCTGGTCATTCTTGACTAATTCTGGAGAAAACGGTAATAAAACAAGATATTTAGATATCTATCAGATTTTGAATAAAGTTATCATTCCATGTATCCCTGTTGTATACATATTCACCATGCTATATAAATCAAAATTTAGTCAAATAAATTCTATTTTCATGGTGTAAAATACATTTAATGTGCATCAAATGGTTATTTATATATGTAAATATGCATGATTGTAACCGCAATATAGATGTTGAGAAAAATAAATAAATTACAGAATCATTTAGATTTAATTTGTAATTACTGATTGGCTTATGAACGGATTTATAACCTGATTTAAAACTGGTTGCAATGTTTAACTGTTGCATCAATTTACAAAAAACTGCTAAACATTACAATCTCAACTTCAATAATAATAATAATTATAATAGTTACAATTACAACCAAGCGTAACAAAAAAAAAAAGTGTCAAAAGAAAGTCCTTAATGAGAATACCAAATTAACTTATTAATAATAAAAGTGTAGAATTTAATTGTGTTTTAACATGAACCAATAGCTCAGCTAAGAGTACACAGCAGCACCTATATTCAATAAAAATAAACAAAACCAATTTAAATCTTATTCTACATGACATCGCTGAAGTATTTCTAATGGCTGAATACATTAAGCATCTCATGCTCTTCATCTAACCAATGCAAACCTTTTCAAAACGCTGATATTTAGGTGATTAGATAATCAGAGCAGCAGAATTCACTGAAGCTCCTCAGAAAACACAAAGCGCTGATAATTAAGTGTGTCTGCACTCGTCAATAATTCAACAAAGATTGATTTACCCATTTCTGCACTCGTTTACTAAAACAACCATCTACTGTACATCTTGACCACAACATTTGGATGTTACCTCTGTTTATACGATCATAAACACACTCGTCCGACCCAACACGAAGCATTTTTGAACCTCAATGAACCTGAATGGAAACGACAGATCAGCTGGACATCAGCTCTATTCTGATCGATCAGGGATTGAGAGTGATTGATGGTTAAATGCTGATTTCTCAGAGAGCACGACTGAAGCTCAAAGCAGCTTTAAACATGACACACACCTGATGATCTGACGTAATAACTTCTGCCTGAGGCTGCGCTTCTATTACCAACCTGTAAATCTTCAGCTTTTTGTGGAGTAAAGCCACGTAAATATCACGGTCAGTCACTCAAACAACACTGACAAGCTTTGCTCTACAGTATTTCAAGGTAAAAAAGGGGTGACGGGATCTAAAGCATCACGCAGACTCTCAAGAAATCCATCATGAACATCTCGAACCCACACAATGAACATTTCTTTCTTCAGTGCAAAGCCAAAAACAAAACTCTACACACAGATGTCATGAAAAATGCTACTTGCTGGACAGGAATTTTCTTGCCACGCTAAAAAATAAAGGATCTTTATTGGCATTGAATTATACTAATACGTTTTTTATATTTAATAATCTCACTGATTCAACAAAACTGTTGTTTTGTTCACATTATGCATGTTTATGAATGACATTACCACATGTAGCATGCTACTCAAATGGAAAATGTTACCATCTTGGCTGACCAAAACAAACTAAAGCATGGTATTATCTTGAAATATGATAAATGCACCTGCTATCTGGGTAGATACTACAACTTAATGATTGTTTAATATGTGTAAACTGGGACTTACGTGACACTTTGAGATGTTGCCCACTAATGTCAAGCCCAAAAGAAGAACCGGGAACGATAACGTTCTGTTTGTTTACAAATAAGCTCTTTAAAGTTTGGTGATTCTGACTGGATGTCAATGTTTTTACATGTATGAATTCATTAGACGCTTTTATCCAAAGAGACTTAACAGTGTGAGAATGTGTGTTCTCTAGGAATCGAACGCACGACCTTTTGCGCTACTAACGCAAAGCTCTACCACTAAGCCACATGAACAACAGTTCACTTATAGTTCATTGGACGAAAAAAAAACGTTCTAAAAGTGATTCCAATTAAATTGTAAACATCGCTTTTCTTATTGTTCTGACGTGTTTTAATAATCCGCGCGCCACGCGACGCGACGCATCTAGAACGCCGCCGTTCAAATCAACGTCTAACGTCTACCGTGATTAGAACGGGAGCGTTCTGCTTCTCACGACTCAGTGTAGTCACGTTATAAGTGAAGAATTACCCATTACACTTTCTCGGACTACTTTAGAGAGCTTTACTAGCGACACACATCGATACCTGTTCCATTTAAAGCGTTCAAACGCTAGTCACTTACCCGTTAATCCTTCGCGTTCGTTCAAGACGACGAAACAGCACTGGTCCTCGTTGTAGATCGTCGTTCTGCTGTGTTTGTCCCGTTTCCGATGATTTAGAGTGGATATTTACCTCACAATATGGGTTAATTAATTAGCCTGTGGCGGCTAAGCGAACGCGAGCTAAGTCAAAATGACAATCGGCCGCCTCACGAACTCGTGAGCGCATTACTACCGCTCAGGATGGGTTAGGTGAACATGTTTAAAGTGATAACCCACCGAGCCCCCCTCGGTAACCGAATAACGACAGCCCGCTGCCGCTTATCGCCGTTTAATCGCCTCCAAGCACGAGCTCGCGGCAGCTCTCTGTCAACAGCAGCGCGCAGCGATCAAACAGAACTTGAGTGGGCGGGGCCGTGACGTCAGAGGAGAACCTTACCAAAAGACCGTAGGTTTGAGAAACAAGCGTCATCTGAGAACAACGCGCGTCCTGATCTGCGTTCTTAAGCGTTCGTGATCAGCAAACGGAGGAATTATAAAGGAAGGCGGGGAGCACTGAAACAAGAACGCTGTCTCTTTCTGTGCTTTACGTCACAGTTCCATGTGTTTGTGCTTACAGGAAACAGAGGATGGCGCTGTCGGTATCGTTTCAGTTTGGGATGAATATGCAAACAAGGGTTTAAAAATAGCCGAGTTTGCACCTGATGGTCAATTTTTTCTGTAAGTGTAAACTTCAAAATCACTGTCTATCTATCTATCTATCTATCTATCTATCTATCTATCTATCTATCTATCTATCTATCTATCTATCTATCTATCTATCTATCTATCTATCTATCTATCTGTCTGTCTGTCTCTCTGTCTGTCTGTCTGTCTCTCTGTCTGTCTGTCTGTCTGTCTGTCTGTGTGTGTGTATATATATAGCCTATATACAGGGGTGGTTCTTGGGTGAGTGGAGATCCGGGGCTTAGCCCAGAAAAATCCATGTATGTGCTTTTTTATTTTAATAAATCAGAAAGATTTACCTTGTTTAAAATATACAAAATCAATAAAAACAAAAAAATTTTTAAAACAATTTATTTAAAGTATTGAGGAAAATACATTTGCTTTTTGCTAACAAAAATTAAGAATTGCAAAACAAATGAAGCAATGATTTTGCAATACATATTTTCCATTGTCATATCTATTAATTTATTTGCCACGCTGCTTTTTTTTTGCGTGTCAGTCTAGTTTGAGCTTGCAATACCATTTTTCCTTTGCGCTTCACTTTTCTGCACGTCTCTCTTTGTGGCACTGTTTTGACGTGGGGTCAATTCGGGAGTTCGTAGCGGGATTGCGAATCATTTGAGTCATTTCGGGAGTTCGGAGCGGGATCGCGAATCATTTGAGTCAATTTGGGGATCGCGAATCATTTGAATAAGTTCGGGAGTTCGTAGCGGGATCTCGAATCATTTGAGTCATTTCGGGAGTTCGTAGCGGGAGCGCGAATCATTTGAGTCATTTCGTGAGTTCGTAGCGGGATCACGAATCATTTGAGTCAGTTCGGGAGTACGTAGCGGGATCGCGAATCATTTAAATCAGTTCGGGAGCTCGTAGCGGGCTCGCGAATCATTTGAGTCATTTCGGGAGTTCGGAGCGGGATCGCGAATCATTTGAGTCAATTTGGGGATCGCGAATCATTTGAATAAGTTCGGGAGCTCGTAGCGGGATCACGAATCATTTGAGTCATTTCGGGAGTTCGTAGCTGGATCGCGAATCATTTGAGTCATTTCGTGAGTTCGTAGCGGGATCACGAATCATTTGAGTCAGTTCGGGAGTACGTAGCGGGATCGCGAATCATTTGAGTCAGTTCGAGAGCTCGTAGCGGGATCGCGAATCATTTGAGTAAGTTCGGGAGTTCGTAGCGGGATCGCGAATCATTTGAGTCAATTTGGAAATCGCGAATCATTTAAATAAGTTCGGGAGTTCGTAGCGGGATCGCGAATCATTTGAGTCAATTTGGAAATCGCGAATCATTTGAGTAAGTTCGGGAGTTCGTAGCGGGATCGCGAATCATTTGAGTCAAATCGCGAATCATTTGAGTAAGTTCGGGAGTTCGTAGCGGGATCGCGAATCATTTGAGTCAATTTGGAAATCGCGAATCATTTGAATAAGTTCAATACAAAAATAATAAAAACAACAACAACAAAAATTTTTTAAAACATTTTATTTAAAGTTTATCCCTTGTATCCTGACACATATGCTGATGTTGTGTCTCTACTTTTTTTTTTTTTTTTTTGTCTCTGTCACTGTTTTCTTTTATTTTCCAATCAAGCCTGACTGGCTACACTCGTCTTGGTAGAACAGGGATAAGAAGCAAACATTAAGCAGTGCACTGACATACTCTTACTCTTCAAAGATATCTGGTCAAAGGACTTTATCTCTGTGTTTATGTACACTTAAAGCCAAGTATAATTATAAATGCAGGGCTCTATACACTTATATTTTTAAAGGACCACTTACACAGCACTTAAAAATTGCATAAATAATCTTATGAGGCTAATGTATCAAATATAAAATTTGGAATACAGAAATATGAAATTATGAAAAAAAATTAGAATGGTACTTTGTCGGTATGCCACTGCCTTAATGAGTGAGTCGGTGAGTCATTTAATCAATGGATTCATTTGAAAGGATGATTCATTCGGAAAAAATGTGTGTGTGTGTGTGTGTGTGTGTGTGTGTGTGTGTGTGTCCTAAAGACTGTGCTGAGCAACCGTTAACTGTTAGATGTTCAAAATGTAACGTTAAATCAAACACAATTTAAAACCGAAAAAGAAATATACTGTAATACTATGATTAAAAGTTACAGATACCTGAAGCTGTTGTATCTTGGCGTTCAAGTGTTTTGGCTGGGGGGGTTTACTTCCATTTTTGAAGAAGAAGAAGATTAATTTTGAAATATCCATTTTAATTTTCAAATAAATTTATCTAGTAAAATACTACACGCCAACAAACCGCCTGCCTCCAAAAGATCTCATTTCATTGGCTGAAGAGTACAGACGCTCATCAATGGTTGGCCAGTTTACATGTCAGTCAGCAGCACTAGACTCAGTGGGCGGTTTTCGTCGGGTTTGAATGACAACGCGTAACTCTACAGACACTGTGGACGTGAGAGTCAAGTGATATTTATTTATTTATTTAAATTCTAATATAAATTACTTTATTGGCCATGAAAACTCATTGATGGCATGGTGGTAATAAAAACATTCGGGTCTTTACTGAAAACATTCGGGGCTCCAGCCCCCTTAGCCCACCCCTGTATATATATAGCCTATATATATATATATATATATGTATGTATGTATATATACATACAGTGTCTGGCATGGTGTATATTGGCTGCTGTACAAAGCAAATATAAAGCAATACTCTATTTGTAATTTCACAAAATATAGCATATATTTTATATTTAACATTTTATGCTCTTATGTTGTATTATAAGAGTACAAGAAAACGGTTACACTTTTGTTTTAGGGTTATATGTTGTTATGCATCATTTATTATTAATATGGTAAGAAGTGCATGTAATGTATAACAAGCACACCTTAAAATAAAATATTACTGAAAAACAAGTGATGTAGAAACCATTTTCACTCAGAAATTGCAAATACATTTTTATAAATTATAAAGAAACCACAAGAGGCATATAAGCTAAAATACTATTTTCCTGTAAAAAGATATATATCTTATAATCTTTATTTTCAGTTTCAATATGCTGAATACAATATAAACCAATATTCTATTTACATTTTCACTAAACAGCTTATCTTTTATTATAGCAGTATTGTACATATGGTGTATATTGGCTACTGTATAAGCAAAATAAAACTTAAAAATAAACATAAATATTTCAGTACTTTTCTACAAAGCAGAGACATTAGATTCATATTCTTCATGATTCTACATTAAAAAAAAAAATCAAATCTGGTGTTTTCTTCATGATATCAGACTGTTTTTTTTTTTTTCACGAGCGACGTGCAGATCCACAGACTTGGCACTAATTTCAGTGCATGTGTCCTATCTGTCACTTGTTGATCTTTCTTCTTTTTCGGAGGTCAGGAACAGTCCAAATAAAGCACAGAATGAACTCACTTCACTTTCACCTTTCTCCTATATAGTGTGACCTCAGCAGATCAGACTGTACCTGCATTTATTGATGATTAAGGCTTATTTCCTCTCAAACACTGAGTCCTCTAGGTGATCATGAGGGGTTATTTTTACAATCATGGTTATTTTTGAGCAACTCATCTGCTGGATCAACCTGACAAACTGATGTGTTACTGTCTAGTGCGCTGGATAAAACTAGATTGGTTTGCCAGCTGCTTTTGTTTTTGTCTCCTGTTCATGAGAGCAACTAAACCTTGTAAATTGCTTAGTTACTTACAGAAATGCTACTTTTTTCAGTTAAAATGTAAGTTTCGTTTGTAAGCAATATGAAAATAAAGCACCATTCTAATGAACATGAACTGCAATTTTTTGGAGTGTATAACTCATATGTAGCAATTTTTGAAAAACCTTTTAACATTTTTACTTTGTTACATCATATGGATTGTGTTATCGATTCCAAAAATTGCTTGTAAGAGTGCATGACAGATTAGAGTTACTTTTTTATAGATTACATGATTACAATTTTATTTAATTAATTATAATTCCACTTACAAACCCACTTCAGTTCTTACATCGTAAGACCAGTTTGGGAAACCCTGGAGTAATGTAATGTTTAATGCACTTCAGGATGTTGATATAAAAAAATAAAAATAAAAAATGAATATATGTTCTTTCTCTTTGCTGTTTTATATCAATATGATATACTTTAATGGGTAGTTTAAAACAAGTATAATAATCTAAAAGTAATCTGAAGACATGAGGAACCTATTACTGTTTTCACCATGTAATATGTAATGGACTACACGTTTACATATACAACACAACATGCATACATCATCGAAATCGAATGCATTTATATAGACCTATGCAACATGGTGTAACCCTTGCACAGATGTCAGCATCCCTCATTCATTGTCTGGTCAGTGACCTCCACATGAACACTGGTGATGTGTGTCCACTAGACGGCGCCTGCGCACTGCGAGTCCGAGCCGCTTACAGCATCTGTGACGTTAGATGTCACGTGGGTTCACTAACTGTGTCAATTAATCACCCCTCAATTACACCACATGCCCATGTAGGGATGAAGACAGACAACACTCATATATTTTCCTGTTGCTCTTTATTTGTTTCTCGTGCTGCCCACATATTGCAATATTCAGTATAAAAGTAACATTTTAGACATTGCATAGTTAGTGTTTAAGTCACTAAACAACGGGAGACAAAGCAGCCAAAAAAAAAAAAAGTCAAATGCACAATTCTTTGTTAAAATAAATAAATAAAAACACATAAAAAAGAAAAAATAAATTATTACACTAATCTATTACGATTTTCTACTTTCAGTACTAGGCAATCCACAAACTCTGGCACTTCTTATTTTACTGTCCTCTTAATAAATGAACACACATCTATGTAAATAATTTTTATTATTTAACAAGATCATTCTGTCATCATTTACTTGATAGTCTGGAACAGAAGATCACATTTTAAGAATATTGGGAATCAAACACCATTAGACCCCATTGACTTGCACTGTAAAAGACAATATATATATATATATATATATATATATACATCCATTTTTTTTGGAAAATGATAATTTCTGGTGAACTAACCCTTTAATGGTTATAGTTTGGAATATTTAAGATAAACAGAGCCATCTGGAAGAGTTTTTGCACACACTGCTGCGCATCTGCTCCACACTGAAACAGCTCATATTTACTGATCTCGTGTTGGCTTGTGATCTGTTTGGTTTGGATGCTTTAGAGTTTCAATGCTGGGGGTCACTGGGCCAGAGGTGAGCGTTCGGACTTCGCTTGTGCATCCGCGTCCTGACGTGGCACTGTAAGTGTCTATGTTTATTTGTTCGCGCTAATGATTAACCCCCAGCAGAGCTATATATATATATATGTTTCAGTGAGGAGTGTGCATCCCAGCAGCGCTTCGCTCACCTGCGCGTCATTGGTGCGTCCCTTAAACGTGTCACAACTTTTGATGGATTACCCCACTTCTGAGTGCTCAGGTGCGGCTCAGTCCTCTCCATCCACTCGCTAGTGCGCGTCTCTCCGAACTCTGTCAGACTCAATCGAGCAAAGTCAGCATGTTCTTGGTGTCGTTCTCGTGGGCGCACCTGTGCGAGCTCGTGTCCGCGGTGCTGCTGTCCACGCTGGTGGTGCTGAGCGCGCTCACGGTGAGGGGAACGAGCGCGGCCGCCACCGGCTGCACGACGTGCGGCATGCCTGCGATGGAGAAGGGCACGGAGGAGCGTTACCTGGTCGAGATGGCCAAACAGCAGATCCTGAGCAAGCTTCACCTGCGGGAGAGGCCGAACATCACGCAGACGGTGCCGCGTGCCGCGCTCATGACGGCGCTGCGCAAGCTCCACGCGGGCCGCGTCAGACAGGACGGAACGCTGGAGCTGGACAATAACGTGCCAAACTCACGCACGAACAACCAGGCGTACGAGATCGTGAGCTTCGCTGATGTCGGTGAGTGCACCTTACTTAAAACATTAATTGTAAATTGATACGTTCGCGCACGCCCCCTCATGTAAACATTAGTTTTACTATGAAAATACTGGAATTAATGACTTTAAGAACGATATGCACTATTCAAATCCGGTTTCTTTAATGATTAACTGGTTTTGAAAGATCAAAACAAACGATAGCCTACGCTAAACAATGTTATATACATATTTAACAAGTAAAAGATGGGTACATCTGACACTTTGTTCCTCTAAATCGTTCATAAAATAATTTTGGTTTCTGCACACTTCGAGCACGTGCAAACTAAACATTAAACATTTTGTATGCATAGCTACACATTGAAAACTGCATAAGAACTAAATGTTAGAATGTTGTTCCAATCCTCCTCCTTTGACTTAACAGTGGGCGTGGCCATTAGTGATAGAAATGTGCTGGACTTCCGGTATTATCGCTTCTAGTTATTTTAGCTGTACAAAATCAGAGGTTATGTTGTTTGATAATGCAAAGTTGTTGTTTTTACTTTGTGAGCATATAACTTTAATTCATAAAATAATTTTTAAAAATCATAAACAGAATTTATTTTAAAAAATCACTCTAAAATTACGTTTTTAAATGTAAAAATGAATTACAAAGAAACTGAAACGAATTAAACATGAAATTGTGAAGTATAAAGACTGTAATGGAGTTTTCTTATAAAATATTTTCTAGAATCTTTATTTACAATTTAAAAATATATATTTTTATAGCATATTTTCTTACCCTGTAACAAAAAAAAAAGT
Source organism: Carassius auratus (assembly GCF_003368295.1). Lineage (NCBI taxonomy): Eukaryota > Metazoa > Chordata > Actinopteri > Cypriniformes > Cyprinidae > Carassius > Carassius auratus. The sequence goes on from NW_020528096.1 coordinate 165,317, forward strand.
TAAGAAGGCTTAAAAATTTAAATCAACCAGCTTCAGTTTTCTCAAATTTTTGTTGTATAAAGTTAAAACAAGAAGTAGAGAACTCAAATTAATAAAAAAATATCTTCTGAAGCTGGTTGCCTTTTAGATTTTTTACAGTGTCTGGCACAATCCCAAAAAAACATCTTACTTCCGCTTGCTAAATAAGCACTGCTTCTAAGCCCCTGTATCTGATTTCTCTCCAGATTCCGAGGTTTCTGCCGGCATCGACACCAGTCTGTCGTTCCAGTTCCTGCAGGAGAAAGGTCACAGCGTCCAGGTGCTGCAGTCGTCGCTGTGGCTTTACGTAAGTCAGACTGACACGCCTCATCACGGCAGCCGAGTAAACGCAGAAATCTCCCTGCCGGCGTCGAGCACCGCTAATCGCACGCTGCTGCTCCAGAGGAGCGTGGATGTGTCACGAGGCGGATGGCACACGTTCCCGGTCACCAGCGCCCTGCAGACATTTCTGGACGGCGGTCAGCGGAGGTTCAGTCTAGAGGTGCACTGCGAAGACGGCGGTCGAAACCTGTGCAGTCGCGAAACATCAGGCGAATCCTCCCATCAGCCGTTCCTAGTTGCACAGGTGCAGTTGCGTGAAGATGCCACCAAACACTTGCTGAGCAAACGCTCGCTGGAATGCGGCGAAGACGTGAGCGTGTGCTGCAAAAAAGACTTCTACATCAAGTTCCGTGACATACAGTGGCAGGACTGGATCATAGCGCCTGAGGGCTACCATATGAACTACTGCATGGGACAGTGTCCACAGCATTTATCCGGCTCGCCCGGCATCGCCTCGTCCTTCCACGCCACCGTCTTCAGTCAACTGAAGGCCAACGGCATCCACACAGCCGTGTCGTCCTGCTGCGTCCCCATCCAGAGACGACCGCTCTCCATGGTCTACTTCAACTCGCAGCACACCATCGTGAAGACCGACGTCCCGGACATGATCGTCGAATCCTGCGGGTGCACATAAAGAACAATTAAGTGACTTAAATTGTTAGCTCATGCAAAAATTAGCCTGTGATTTACTTACCCTCAATGCATCCCAGGTGTACCAGTCATAAGGGATTAAACAAGCTTTCTTTTGATGAATGGTTAGTTAGGATAGGCCGATATTTGGCCGTGATACAACTATTTGAATATCTGGAATCTGAGGGTGCCAAAATCACCTTTAAAGTTTTTAGCTATGCATATTACTAATTCATTCGTTCTTTCAGACAAATCCAATCAGAGTTGTATAATAAAAACTGTCCTTGCTCTTCCAAGCTTTAGAATTGCAGAGGGCATTTTTTTCTGTTCAACAGTCCAAAAGAAGTGCAATAAAGCTCATGCATCCATAACAGCTCCAGGGAAATAATAAAGGTCTCCTGTAGCAAATCGATGTGTTTTTTAAGAAAAATATCCATATTTAAATAATTATAAACACTTTTCTCTCACTTCTGTGGATGACATAGGACAGAGGATGGATGCACTTTATTTTGACGTCTTTTGAACTGTTAAACAGAAACACCCGCCCACTGCAGTTATAAACCTAGGAAGAGCAAGGAACATTTATATAATATTATTCCAAAAGGATTCATCTAAAAGAAGAAAGTCATACACACCTAGGATGGCTTGAGGTTGAGTAAAGCAAAGGCTTATTTTCATTCAAGAGGCGAAATATGCTCTAATCAAGGCTTTCTGTCTAAGCAAAGTTTATTCGTTATGGGTTTTTATAGATGTGGAAACACTCAGGGAAATCAAAGCCACTGTAAAAGCCACACTTAGGCCTGAATCAGCACGGTTACCCATCATGACAGTAAACATTTAGATACTGCCAAACATCCCAGAAAAGATCTGACAGCGAATGAAAATGGTGCATTAGTATCTAATACATTTCTCTCACAATATAGTTCTCAAAGCTTATTTTGACTGTTTACGCTAAGCACCAGCAAATGCAACTATATATGTATACTGGCTTTCTTTTCAACATGCTTTTTTCTGTTCTGTTCTTTTATTTGTATTATTATTATTATTATTAATAATAATACGTCTTATTTATATAGCGCCTTTGAAAAAGCAGTACAGTAATCTACAGACAGTACAATAACACATTGTACAGGTGTATTTTTGCCATGTTTATTGTGTCTTATGTTCTCCTTTTGTTTAGTCTGAAGCACTTCCTAGTGATGCATAGTGTAGGGAAATCTGCAACTGCACTTTATATGTTGTTTTGCGTAGTTAGTGGGAATCGAGCCATGCAAATCCGATTTACGTGTTGTGTTTATGTTTTCTTTGACAAAATGATACTGTAACTTATGACACAATATTAATGCTTTTTATTAAGGCTCTTTGGAGGAGACTAATTTCTATAATTTTTTAATAAAGGAATATTTTCTTATAGGTGAGACAGCTTGGAAATCTGTACTGTATTGTATATTGTAATTTTGCTGAATATGTGTATTTTTTTAAATAAATATTTTATCTATTACTTCACGTGTGCTTTAATGAGAGGACAAAGGACACCTCAAACATCAATAAAGCAAACAACCCCTAATATTTGACATGTTCTTTTTTATCCCTTTGAAGAGCAGGATCAGACCGATCTTACAATATTTCACAAACTCTATGTCGTACAGTCTCTTATCACTATCTGACTAATTGATCATTAACTAATTGCAGGCTATATTCCACTGGATGCTGATGCCAAGCTTGCTATGAATGAATTGCATGCAGCCATTAGTAAACAACAGACTGCTCACCCGGAGAATGCTTTTACTGTCACAGGTGATTTTAATAACTCCAAATTAAAGACAGTGATCCCCAAATCTCATCAACATGTTTCCTGCCACACTAGAGACAAAACTTTGGATCATGTTTACACACATATTAATGGAGCTTACATAACAACATGCTTTAAGTCCACATCCATTGTGCCAGTACTGAAACACTCCTCCCCGATGAGCTTGAACGACTTCCGCCCCATCACACTCAACACAGGTGTACCAATGGGCTCTGTGCTGAGCCCATTCCTCTTCTCCCTTTACATCCACATCCATTGTGCCAGTACTAAAACACTCCTCCCCGATGAGCTTGAACGACTACCGCCCCATCACACTCAACACAGGTGTACCACAGGGCTCTGTGCTGAGCCCATTCCTCTTCTCCCTTTACATCCACATCCACTGTGCCAGTACTAAAACACTCCTCCCCGATGAGCTTGAACGACTACCGCCCCATCACACTCAACACAGGTGTACCACAGGGCTCTGTGCTGAACCCATTCCTCTTCTCCCTTTACATCCACATCCACTGTGCCAGTACTAAAACACTCCTCCCCGATGAGCTTGAACGACTACCGCCCCATCACACTCAACACAGGTGTACCACAGGTCTCTGTGCTGAGCCCATTCCTCTTCTCCCTTTACATCCACATCCACTGTGCCAGTACTGAAACACTCCTCCCCGATGAGCTTGAACGACTACCGCCCCATCACACTCAAAACAGGTGTACCACAGGACTCTGTGCTGAACCCATTCCTCTTCTCCCTTTACATCCACATCCATTGTGCCAGTACTAAAACACTCCTCCCCGATGAGCTTGAACGACTACCGCCCCATCACACTCAACACAGGTGTACCACAGGGCTCTGTGCTGAGCCCATTCCTCTTCTCCCTTTACATCCACATCCATTGTGCCAGTACTAAAACACTCCTCCCCGATGAGCTTGAACGACTACCGCCGCATCACACTCAACACAGGTGTACCACAGGGCTCTGTGCTGAGCCCATTCCTCTTCTCCCTTTACATCCACATCCACTGTGCCAGTACTAAAACACTCCTCCCCGATGAGCTTGAACGACTACCGCCCCATCACACTCAACACAGGTGTACCACAGGGCTCTGTGCTGAGCCCATTCCTCTTCTCCCTTTACATCCACATCCACTGTGCCAGTACTGAAACACTCCTCCCCGATGAGCTTGAACGACTACCGCCCCATCACACTCAACACAGGTGTACCACAGGGCTCTGTGCTGAGCCCATTCCTCTTCTCCCTTTACATCCACATCCACTGTGCCAGTACTGAAACACTCCTCCCCGATGAGCTTGAACGACTACCGCCCCATCACACTCATCAGAGGTGTACCACAGGGCTCTGTGCTGAGCCCATTCCTCTTCTCCCTTTACATCCACATCCACTGTGCCAGTACTGAAACACTCCTCCCCGATGAGCTTGAACGACTACCGCCCCATCACACTCAACACAGGTGTACCACAGGGCTCTGTGCTGAGCCCATTCCTCTTCTCCCTTTACATCCACATCCACTGTGCCAGTACTGAAACACTCCTCCCCGATGAGCTTGAACGACTACCGCCCCATCACACTCAACACAGGTGTACCACAGGGCTCTGTGCTGAGCCCATTCCTCTTCTCCCTTTACATCCACATCCACTGTGCCAGTACTAAAACACTCCTCCCCGATGAGCTTGAACGACTACCGCCCCATCACACTCATCACAGATGTACCACAGGGCTCTGTGCTGAGCCCATTCCTCTTCTCCCTTTACATCCACATCCACTGTGCCAGTACTGAAACACTCCTCCCCGATGAGCTTGAACGACTACCGCCCCATCACACTCAACACAGGTGTACCACAGGGCTCTGTGCTGAACCCATTCCTCTTCTCCCTTTACATCCACATCCATTGTGCCAGTACTGAAACACTCCTCCCCGATGAGCTTGAATGACTACCGCCCCATCACACTCAACACAGGTGTACCACAGGGCTCTGTGCTGAACCCATTCCTCTTCTCCCTTTACATCCACATCCATTGTGCCAGTACTGAAACACTCCTCCCCGATGAGCTTGAACGACTACTGCCCCATCACACTCAACACAGGTGTACCACAGGGCTCTGTGCTGAGCCCATTCCTCTTCTCCCTTTACATCCACAATTAGGACACTGGAAAATATTTCTATGTGCTTTTTAAATATCCATTGCACAAGTGTAAATGATGTTCATATGTTGATAGTTTCTGCTTATAGTGTACATACACTTATTACACAATCCATCTGTATAGTGTGTTCATAGTACACCTCTCTGTATATCATACTGATAGTATTTAAAAATCTGTAAATTATGTCCATAGTACTGCCTTGTAACATATTTTAGACACTGTATATCCTGTACTTACTGATTATTGCTCTTCTGGTTAGATGCTAACTGCATTTCGTTGCCTTGTACCTTACATGTGCAATGACAAAAAAAGTTGAATCTAATCTAATCTGATCTAATTGTCCTTAGAAATAGCCAGTATTTCTATGAAGGCAATCAATATCGTCTAAAAGGCAAAGAGCGTGTTTGCTTGGGCAAATAACTGAATTGGTTTTTATACATGTCTATATTTGACGTGCAAACAACAGTGCAATTTTTCTGGCATGGCTACTATAGAAAAACTTAAAATAGGTTGCTCATCATTAAAAAAAATAGCTTGGTTTAGTTGCAAACACGACATCAAATATGTAAATAAATAAACTTTAAAGTCTGACAGCACAATCTGGGATTATTAAGAAATTTTAGCATTTTAAAACAAATTAGCAAAGAAAAGGTATTATGTAAAATGAAGATTAAATATTTCTGATCTGGAACTGATGGTTAGATGGAAGTAGCACTATTATTAAACTTAACTGAATCATCAATGAATGTACTTTTACTGAAAAGAGACTGTTTATGATTGTCCTCCTTTAGAGCAGCTTTAGAGCAGAATTGGATTTTGTTTGCATCATAGTAACATTAATTTCCTCTTTAAAAGATGCTTTTTAATAAGCATAAAGCTGCTTTGACACAATCTGTACTGTAAAAAGTGCTATAGAAATAAAGGTGTTCTTCTTCCATTGCATGAAACTCAAGATGCTCTTTGGAGATCCTGCTGGAGAACATGAACATCAGGTTTAGTTCATGTAATTTCAGTGCTGTTGAGAGACATACAAGAAATACTGACATATTCTAACATTATATATGTCCATTTTAAACCTAAATTGCTCAAATATTGAGAAAACACAATTTGTGAAAAGTGTATTAAATTAGAACGAGAAGCATTCTAGGTCTCAGACTTTTGGACCTAACTGTACGTGAGACATAAGAGAACGATAAACTCTTTGGCAGTTCTCCTCAGGTTGTGTACAGAAGAGTTGCATGTTGTCCCTGACTGACGCCGCGTGCACCTGAACCGATATAACTGTGACTCAGATCGTCCGTTTGTACTGATTTCAGCAGGTCAAATTAGTCTTGCCACGTTGAATAGGGTGTCATTCATTGTACTTAGTAAACACACCACCGAAATGCCAGTAATATTAGTAAAACAGTGATGCAATAATTGAGAAAACTGAGCAATGTCTTCTACTTGTAAATGCTCGTGAACGAACCTCAAAAAAGCATTGCATGTTGCCTTAAATCAACATTATCCAATTAACTCAGTGGTTCTAAATTTAACGTATATTAAGATTTATTCAAATTCCTAGTTGCATACAGACTTTGCTGCCAAAGCAGCATTGTATACAAATATACATATACAAAAACAATAGTACATTGTCATAGGAAACTTTGTATCAGCCAATACGTCAACCAAAACACACTGGAAAATATTACTATTCAAAGCTTCAAATATAACAAAGCTTATTGGAGTAGGTTTTACAAGAAAATACCATTTCAGTCTTTCTGCTTCAAAATTTTGGTTTATTTTAATGTTTTAATTCAAATTGTCACTTGCTGATTCTCTAATTATTTGTAAAAATTCACAAGTAATTAATGAGAATATTTTTTTTTCATATTTTTATTTTTTTGTAGGTACAGGACAAATTAAATTCAAATCTCATATTACGTACTTTTTTTTTTTGGAAACTCCACACTAAAAAAAAAAAACAGTGTAGAAACAGTTTTTTACTCAAAAATTAATAGTAAATGACAAAAAGATGGCTAGGTATTGCCAGGTAACACTGATGTAAACATTAATATTTTTTTCAAGGAAAAAGTCAGAATTAAAATTTTCTTGTACTGCAATAATTGTTTCACTTACAACTTTTAAAAATAAATTTTCTAGTGCAGTTGCAGGTTTTTTCCTCTAATTTTTTCATGGCATTAAACAATTCAGAAAACATCATCAGGTCAGAGAAAGGCAGTGCACGTGCTTGTGTGTACAGTATGTGTGTGTGTGTGTGTGTGCGCGCGTGCACATACGCATGCACTGAGTGAATGTACACAAACGCAGGAAGCAGCTTCTTTGTGCATTTAATTCAAAGACGTTTATGTTCCGGTGAATCCTACTGACTTACTGATACACTGACATACTAACCTACAGACATGCTGAATTACTCTAATCCTGCGTCATTAAACACACACACACCCTCAAACTGATAATCTGCATGAAGCGTGATGTGTAAGACGTGTCCTCGTGAATGTCGTGAACCGCTCGCAAACTCATACAGACATACAGAACCAGGTCAGATGACGTAGCAAGAGAAGTTTGAAAGGTTTAAACTGATTCATCACCATGACCGAAACACAAGAAAACTAGACGAAAAACTGAGAACTGAAAGCCAGGATGACAGAGAGTCCAGAAATAGTCAAATAAATATGATGCTGAATAGTTTCTGTCCTATGTTGTTAGTTAACATGATTCTCTACACATGTGGTTCCTATGTTGTAAAATTGAGGAAAACAGACAACTGATCTGATGAAATGATGTTCAGACAACTGTATACAGGAAATAAAAATCAAGAGGTCACATGCAAAATGTTTATGTGCATGTGTGCATTCCCACAATGCAGTGCGTCAGCCACTTCAAATAACTTGTAAATCCATGGGTTGATCCAATTACTGTAGACCCCATTACCTGAAAAATCTGCTCAGTTACATCACATTTAGAGCACAACAAGCTCCTCTCATGAGTGACAGTGACTGGCAATCACTAGATAAAACATTACAGGTTATAATGCACAGAACAGTGACCCAAAAACATTACAAGAGAATGCAGCATAGTGCAATATTCATGACACAGCTAGTGAAAGAATGATGCAAACACAACCAGGAATTGCACACTCACGTTATACAGGTTAACCAGGACAGAAAACCTGCCACCTCACATTTACAAATAAATGTCATTTTCAAGGAATTCCATGAATACGGGGTAAAATGGTTTTTATCTGTGCACAATGAACTGCAAATACTAAAACATTAATAACCTTCCAACATCAACAAATCTGAATGAGCCAGCATCCAACATGTATTTGAGATTGCCTACAAATTAACTAACACTGACTAGCTGATGTAACCCTGCTTTCACTGCATTCTACCAGAAATGGATCTACAAAAGATTTGAAACGTTCTAGTTTCAAAAACTCACAAATGCATGCACTGCAGGTGCAAAGAACCTCACAATACATCAATTACTAATAGATAAACTTCTGTTCAAAAGTTTGGGGTCAGTGCGTTTTTAAAGAAAGTAATATATTTATTCAGCCATGGGAGTGATATGATCACTTGATCTGGTCTTGGTTAAAATTTTAGTTGCAGAATTTTGGATGAACTGCAAATTAGGGTTACAATTTTTTTTTTATTATTCCAAAAAATCCTGGAAAGTTTCTAAAGACTCTGGAATAAGTCTGAAAATTTACAATGCATTTTGCACCTGTTTCCAACCGTACAACAAATGATCTGAACTGAATATTTAATTATTCTTAATGCCACTGAGAAGAATATCTTAGGATACAATTTTACACTATTTCTATGATGTAAAAAACTGTTTTGACTACATTTCGTCAATAGAGAGATTAAATCCCAATGAGGAATGACAGATCACTCAATGATTACTTAAAGAAAACTGTTAGCCATCCATGATTTTATCTAAAATAATAATTAAATCTAAAATGAGATAGCTTCACTTTGACCATGTTTGCACAGAAAATCTATTTGTTTGTCATCAGCATAGTAATGATACTTAATATCAAGGGAAGTCGGAAATAAAGACTAAAAAGTAAAGGTCCTACAATCGAGCCCTGAGGGACACCAGTAGCAACAAACCATCTGTGTCCAGCCAAGTAAGGTCCAAACCAGTTTTAAACATGGCCAGAAACACCAAAAACAAAATTTTTTTGTGCTAATGTCTAAGAAAATAAGAATAGAGTTAGATTCAGTAAAAATTATTATTGACAGAAAGCTGGTTGTGTAAAACAACAACGCAAAAAAAAAAAAAAAAAAAGCCAGTGAAGAAATATTTGAAATAGGTCAAAAGTCTGAGGTTTGCTATTTGGTACAAGGGTAACAGCAAAAATATAAATAAATATTTTTAATATTAATAATAATTTATGCAGCTGGAAGAAAAGCAAAACTCTAGGATTCATTTAATATTTTTAGGACAATTGGGCACAAAAATAATCAAAGCATAATAAAAAAGTGACGTGACATACAGCCGAGTATAGTGACCCATACTCAGAATTTGTTCTCTGCATTTAACCCATCCGAAGTGCACACACACAGAGCAGTGAACACACACACACGTTGCAAGTTGCAAAATATGTAAAAACTTTAAAGGAATGTCAAAGGATGACAGCACAGTTATGTAAAGGGATAGTTCATCCAAAAAAATCAATCAGTCATCATTTACTCACACTCATCATCATTCCAAATCTGTATGACTTTCTTTCTTCTGTGAAGCATAAAAGAAGATATTTTGAAGAATGTTGGAAACAAAACAACAATGATGAGCTTATGCGTGGACAATATATATATATATATATATATATTCATAATATTTCCTTTTGTAGAGAAGAAATAAAGTCATTATTATTATTCCACGAGTTTCATTCATGGGTGAACAATGAAATGAACAAGTCTAGAAAACTCACTTAGATTTATGAAATGTATCTCAAATTCTAGATAACATTAGCCTTTGCCTTGGTTACAGGTGCAAGCTTCAGAGAACACATCATTAAAAGGCATCGGGCATTTTGGTGTTTTTCAGTAAAGTGTGCTTGTCTGAGGACATAGTGGAAAGCAACAGATGCTTAAGGTTGTTTGGTTAGGACGGTTTTTAAGGCAGGGCTTAGCAAAGTGTCAGTGTTCTGATGAGAAATTAACACAGATTTTTCCATAATAAACAGAGGATCCTGCCTCTGTCACTGCATGAGAGTTTCCACTAGGTGGAACTGTTTCAATAATAGGGAAAATCTCCAGTAACTATTTGATGTAATTCCGTTTTCTACCACAAGAGGAACATATCAACACCTCTTAGTTTAGCTCCAATCCTAATCAAACACACCTGAACCAGCTAACTCTGGACTTAAAAATCAACGGCAGGGGTCTTGAACCAGCTTGGAAATACATTTTGCAGGACAGTGGGTCCCCAGGAGATTTAGGGATTGGACTTCACCTCTTAGATACATGTGCATGTTCATATACCATCTAGATAAACTCTGCTTACTTGCTGTAGCAATGTACTGTAGTACAGTTCATTAACTTTAACATTACAACGAATGTGGAAAAACTGCATCTTTAAGATATAGGCTATTTTGTAACTTTCGAAATACAAGCCTGAGTGACTAAAGACATGGATTATGCATCTTGTTAGCTCAAACAGTAAAGCATGGTACTTGCAACACCAATGGGTTTAATTCCTACCAATCCTGGCAAATGCATAAATGTGAATGTAATCATTACTGTGCACTTTGACCATTACTCTGATATGGATGGTTTCTGGCAGGGTTAGATACGACTCGAGGTAATGTAATAGTGAAAGTGAGGTAATAGTAAAGAACTTATAACTCTCAGTTAAAAACCCTTCGAGAGGATGATTTGGACTAGGTTGGTACAAAGAAGCATTTGAAGATTATCAAAGGCAACTCACTTCTCTACCACTAAAATAGTTTTATACGACTGAATTTTGGATCTAAACAGTACAGTATATGACTTTCACGCAGGGTAAAGGAAGATGGGTAACCAATTAAACTTATAGCTTTTCAGCACAAACACAGATATCAGATATGTTTTTGTATTCCGGGACTGTTTTAATACGTATGGGTTTCTCAGACAAATCTTCATTCTCTGACGTACGACCAAGGCTTTGCTTGTAAAAATTCTGACTGAACAACATTCTTGCCCCAACATGCAACTCTGAGAAAAAAAAAAAAAAGACTAGACGATAGATTAGCACTGATGTTTTTAAATGGTTTAGTTTTGCAGAAAAAAAAACTGGAAGTTTGATCTTTCCATGTAATCATTCCTTAAACAGACAGCAGGTGGCGCCTGGGGATTTATCAGAGATTGTGAATGTAACTTAATCTGAATTGTTACATTGCAGTTATATGAAAACACATTCATTCAGCAGACATTCCCCCCCGATGTAACCTATAGTACACACTTAGTACCGATATAGTCGCCTAGGAGGAACCTGCAGGAAGTCTTTTCTCAAGGGGTCATAGTTCATTCTTCGCAGGGTTCTAACTAGCAGACTTCTACATTCTACAGGGCCCTAATTTTTTGCCACACAAATGTGTTTGCATTAGAGAATCCTTTAAAGGAATACACTATCACACTATTCCAAGACACTCTGGAAAGACCTGATGTACGTAACTGTAGAAGCTAACCATTCATCAGACAATAGATGCATTATTTTTTAACATGCATTGACATTAATACACATTTTACCAACTTTATTAGGTGTTTTGTGGATTGGTGTAGTGAGGTTTAATGCTTACAGGTCTCTATTTGTAAATGAAAGATTGCACGTCTGAAGATCGGATTCATAAACTACCTCCAATTGTGATGCACCAAGGCCCCCACAAGAAAACTGTAGCTGTGGTAAAGATGTAATGTAGGTCCAAAAATGAATGAAGAAACCCCAGAATAACAACCAACCACAACAAACCACGTGTTCGATGTCAGAATTTGAATGGGTTTCTTTCTCAATGGAGTTCGAATTCTGGTGCAGCTTAATTCTTGGTTTCTTTGCTTGCAACACATCTTGAGTCCTCAAATTACCAAAGAGCTACTTTGACCGAAGGTTGAACACTGGAGGAAGATAAGACGAAGAAGCCAGAGAGTGTACATACACCGCTCAACTTGTGTATCTAGTGGATTCTGGACTCCTAGAACTCGTAGGAGACTGTCGACTCTTTGTGCCAACTGTAAGCAACAAAGTCATCTACAGCCATTAGCATTAATTCCTGGGTTTGATGAAGAGTTCCTTAAACCCGAAACAGAACTTGAGTGTGGAAGTTTCCTGCATTATCCCGAGTGGGAATTGAATCAGTCCTCCAAGTAGGGCAAGGATCTAGAGGGAATGTCAGATTGGGAACCTTGGACATTGAGCTAATCAAAAAACGAAGGTCCCTGGCACATGCAAGTAAATGAGGCAATAATCAATACTTTGGTGTTCTTACCTAATCTTTATTGTAGGTTTAGTCTGGCGAGTGATGCAGCTAAATGATGAAAGATTGTTTGAAATCCGTCGAGGATGGATCCTTGATCCCAAGCCCAAGCCACATCAGGAGGACCATCTCTACAAGAGAATATAGTGATAGAGAGTGAAAGCTGTGGGAACAAATCCAATCCAAAATATTGGTCACTGGGATTTATGTATTTCTACCCGTGCAATTCAATTGCAATAAAACAAGGAGGAGATAGAATGAGGAGCATTACTGGCAACACAAACGCTGGGTCGAGGTTAGTGCACCAACTGTCTCGGTGGACTTTATCATCAGCTGTTTTTTGTCTTTACATTAAAAGAAGTCTCCATGCATTGGAAGACTTATTCCGGTACCAAAGATAGTGCATCTAGTAACTCTAAGAGTCAAACTAAGACATCAGGCTCAATCTAAAGGACCTTCAAACCACTGATCTTACTGAACACAGTGTGGTCTTCTTCCACCAGAATAAAGTTTGCCAATTCACAACATCCACCAGGATCAGTCACAATCGGATCCAGAGGTGTATGGCATCTTTCTTGGCTACTTGGATTGACACAGACCGTTTTCTCCAAGAGGTCTCCCATCCTCAACCTTGCTTAGCCTCAATGGGTTACCAGTCGAAAGCCGCAGGGTGATAGGCTGCCAGCGGCCAACTCCCTCGACAATATTTACCAAAATGGTTGGGAAAAAAAAGGTAGAAGGCTATGATAAGAGGACTTTGAATGTGCCACTGCCTGACCTCATTCAAACTGTATCGGGGTTTTTCATGCAACATCCCACGACTCAATCTTTGCCAAAAGACCCCAGAGGTGGTGAAGCGAAACTACCGCAAACACAGAAAGTGCATGGCTGTCTTCTAGGCTTCCAGTTCAAAATTATTCAATTGCAAACATTGCTTATGCAACATAAGGAAAATGTTCTAGCCTCATACATCAGTGATGAAACTTTTGTGTGGTTTGGATCTTCTGTCTGGCTCCAGGCCCATCTCTTTGTCCAGCCAAGCGTTTGTGGGAATGGTTTATTAGCAGTGCTCAAATCTTATTTCAACAAAACAGAAGCATGTTCATATATGGATTGACAGAAAACCTCTCACCAAGGAAACATCTTGCAGACTTATACTTTACAAATGACTAGAGATTCAATTGGCTTGAGATCGGGCTCAATCCAAACCTTCTGGTTCTGGTCATTTTTACAGTATCTTTGAATAATTGTATTGATGAAAATGGTGCAGGATGTTTTCAAGATGCAAACCTATTCAATAGCCAACGTTTAGTTTGTAGCTCGACTTAAATTAGTCAGCTGACCCCGAGACAAAAACAGAGCCCCCTATGGGTCACATGTAAACTGGTCATGTAAACATTCAAATGCCTACCGTTTAAACACATTGAGAAAGTCACAAGTGCCATCATTTGACCACTGGATTTACTAAAATAGTTTTGCATCAACTACTGATCAACACATTTAGTTTTTATTTGAATTATCACTCAGTGGTTAATGTTTAATGCACTTGATGTTGTTGACAATTTTTCTTCTTTTTGTATTTCTTTATCAATGTGGTACACTGTTATCTTATATAAATAAACGTAATAACCGAGTTAGGTCCAAAGTAATCTAAAAGTAATCTGATTATTTACCTAAAATGTAATTTTCCATGTAATTTTGATTCAGTTACAGACAACAATATGTAAGCAATCTACCCAGCAATGCCTTTTGGAAACATGGTGAAATTCTACAGTAATTTAGAAAAAGTTAATAAATGTGTCATTTCTTAAATTAAGATTATTGTCTTAAAGGTGATATATCTGCAGTAAGATGACATACTCTTGAATATTTTACTGTTCAGTTTTGAAAGTAAGTCACTACTGAGGATAAGCGGTTTCTCTACTGTGATATAAACTGTAAGCATCTGAATCATTATAAGAGCAGAGTGTGGTAGTTTATCTGGAGTAAGCTAGCATCAGTACAGGTCAGGGAATTAATGTCACCTGTCTTTTCATTCTCTCTAAACCCTCACTGGCTCAAAGCCACAACCACTCTCTTAATTTCCTGAGCAGACCTAATTCTTGTGACCGCCTTCTTAAGCTACAGCGAGAGACACTTTCAACTCACAGAGAAGAAAGTGTGTCTGTATTAGTAGGTCAAGGGGAAAGCCTTAGTTTCATTCATACTATCAATGTTTCTCCCCAATACATAAGAGTAAATCCCACAAAAACATGTCCAGGTTAAAATAAAATAAAATAAAATAAAGAAACAAATTCTAATGTTGCATAATTATTATTATTATTTTTTATTATTATTATGGATTAATAAAACAGCATTATATATAAAAAAAAATTTTTCATGAAACTGTGTGTGTCTCATATATATATATATATATATATATATATATATATACACACACATACACACATGTATATATATATATATATATATATATATATATATACACATACACACATATACATATATATATATATATATACATACATACATACATATACATATATATACATACATATACATATATATACATACATATATATATATATATTAAAATTAGGCTTCATAATTTATACATAATATAATTATTTTAATTTTAAAGTTGATTATATCCCAGGTCTGTTCAGACAGGTTCAATTTTATTATATTATTTGAGATGACAAATCTATTTAATTATAATCATATCTTTTTTAATAACATCATCATCAAGTTCATTCCTTTTAAGGTAAGTTGTATACTAAGCCAAACATGTTATTAGTAAACCAAAATGGTAGCGGATCAGGCAAAAACCTCAATAGATTGTGTGTGTGCCACTGTGCAGTTGATTTACAGTTTTTAATCATTACTAGAAAGAAAGAAAGAAAGGTATGAGACTTACGAATTTATACTTCTGGATTCTACAATCCATTACCTGTGTGATTGTACACCTATTCAGCATCATTAATGCCTGGCACACTGTAAACCAACTGAATGTGTTGGTATTGTTGAACAGCACTGACCTCTTGTGGAGGAAACTTGAGGCAAAGATGATCCTGAAAAATGAAGGTGAAGGTGACAAATTGTTTTTGCTGTAGCTGAATAAATCTCAAATGCACAAAATTTCTCCGATTTCACAGGAATCACTGACAGAACCAGTTAATCTGCTCTAAAGAAACTCCACTTCATTGTCTTCTACTTCTAATGAACTTCTGAACAATGCACACATTTCGAAGTATTTAAAAGCAGTGTTGTGTGTAAATTACTTACCTACTGGAAAAGTAAAGTAAGGGATTAAGGCTCATTTTTAGGTAATTTAATTACAGTTACATATAAAAACTTGCGTTACATACAGTAAATAATTTCAACAGTTCTAAAATCAATATTGAATTTGAAATCTAGATTCACCATCTAAAGATAAAATTAAATGCAGCATCTTTAACCCTTCAGTTTTTCCTGATTCACAGATAAACCTTAAATGCAGATAAGACTAAAATCAGTTGAATCTAAAAGGGCCTACTTTTATTTGTGTTCACTGACAATAACAACAAAACATTGTGCTTTTGTAAAATAAACAAAACAGAGTGCGCTTTCTGCTGTATCATCTCCGTGAGCAACTTTCCACACGTCACAAACTCAGCGAATATTTGACACAATGACAAATATGTCTATAAAAAAAACTTGTGTCTACGTTTAAATTAACAAATTCAAATCAAAACTGAATATTATCTGATTATGTAATCCGTATGAAACTAAAGCGAGGTACAGACTTTCCCGTATATGAGTTCTTTATATGAAGTCGCACAGAAACATCCTCATCTAGGTACAAAAAATAGATAAAAAAAGGAAAACCTCAGAAGCACAGCGCGATCTGACACAGCTTTATTCAGCAGAGAAGATCATTTATGTAATTTATTCTTACCTTCATCAGTTAACTTGTTACTTTTTAGCTTAACTACAATATAAAAATAACTTTTATTGTAACTTTAGACCACACTGCCAGACAAAGATCTTCATTTTTGCAGTGCATGCAACATTTAATAATATAACTTGATTTTTAGACTTTCCGCTCCAATTTAAGAGGAATAATGTAAGTAATAGCAAACAAACAAAAACAATAACAAAGTGTCCATATATACTGTACAGACATGCTCATGCATGCTTACCTGTGCATGCATCTCTGGCTCTCTCTGTGCTGATCTCTCCTCAGCCGTGTGTGTGCAGACAGGGTGGAACAGACGGGGTGAAAGCGTCCTTTTATTCAGAATGGTGTGTGTTGTGCCGGTAGCAGGGTCGAACCCAGAGCCAATGGGAGGGAAACATATGCACAGGACCATCTGCAGTGGAAAAACAAATCCTGTAAAGACTGGATGGATTTCGTTGAGCGAGGGAAAACTGCCCAGATGTCGAAGGCCTGAGCAACAGATGTTGTGTTGCACTCTCTACCTAACATACAGAAACGTACACACTCATTAGTGTGCTTATTAGACGGTCAATAATAACTACTGAATTTGTTAGAAAAACATATTGACTAATTAAATTATGGAACATAATATTTGTGCTTTTTAAAAAAAATCATTTATTACCAAAAAAATATTTGCAAAAAAAAAAAAAAAATACTCTAAAAGGTGACGTATACTTAAAATATACACTTGCCAATATGCATGCATGCATACTTAAAATATATACACTAACACTTATGCATGCATACATTTGTACACTTGCCCTTATGCATTTAAATATAAATTATGCACTTACTTTTATGCATGCATGCATAAATTTGTACACTTGCCTTTATGCATGCGTATAAACTTAAAATATAAATGTGCCTTTAGGCATGCATACATTTATACACTTGCTCTTATGCATGCATGCATTTAAATATAAAAAATACATTTAATTAAATATTAATTAAATATTAACAAATATTAATTTGCCCTTAGGCATAAAGACATTAATACATTTATACACTTGCCATTATGCATGCATGCATACCTAATTTAATTGCCATCTTCCCCTTACAGTATTTATCTCAGTATATAGCATGCATTAGTGTAATTTCGCTGGCATCGCAGTTGTTTCGGAAAGTGATGGGCAAAGCTTCTGCTTTTCACTCTGACTCTGTGAATTGGTCAGAAGCATTCATCTTTAGCTCGGCTGACCGTGTGCCATCACGCTAATCCAGAAAGAATTGTAAATCTCTCAATGAGCTTGAGGGGGTTTATGTGAATGAACACCTGCAACTTTTATTTGTGAACCGAAACTCATACAGTAAATTCTCACACAGGTGGTCGATATTTACCTTCACCTGATTTAGATTGGACTGATTTAACTAGTGAACAGGTGCATTCTGGGGAAAGCTTCTTAGGACACTTCTTTTAGACACTTTCAAGCAGCACAGACTCAAATGGTGGGTAAGAATAAATCACGTGCACTGACTCACACGAGGGCTTTAGTAGATATGCACTTAAAAGAATGAAACACAAGAGACAGTTTCACAATTTGACAACTCAAAAAAAGAAAATATCTCTTTCATAGAAACATTATCAGCCCATCTGATCTGATCGAATAAGATGACTCTGTGTGTGTGTGTGTGTGTGTGTGAGAGAGAGAGAGAGACAGTCTGAAGTGTCTGTGCATATGGTGACAGCATCTGTGTGAGTGTAAACCAGCAAACACCAACCAATCACACAACATCAACTCTCATTCACAATGTTCACTCAACACAGACAATACTGAGATGAAGACCAAACCTCTATAACATTCAAGTTATGTGTCGTGAAAATTATTCACATTAAAAGAATTAAATACATAGTAAAATTAAAAATATATATATTAAATACATTAAATAAACAAAATAACAATAAATTAATTAAAATAACTAAATAAATGTAATAATACAATTCATTATTAATTAAATTAATTGCACACAAAAAATAAAAATTAAATTAAAGTAAAAAATACATTAAAATAACAAGTTTTAAAAACTTAAAATAAACGTAAAAGATTTAAATAAATTGTTATTTAAACCTTGATAATGCACAACATCTCCTAATATATAAAAAATAATATGCAAATAATAATTTGAAGCTCACTGTCGGCAAACCCCTAACCATCGCTTCAGAATCTGATGTATCATAGATCATGTCATCCACAACCCTGGATCTGTGGAGACTTTCAGCAAAAATGCCACTTTGCACAGATAATTTAATGATACACATTTTAAGAGTAACTTACTTGATGAAGAGGGTACTTACTGACGCATTTTTCACATTGGGTTCAAACCATGTATTTTTATATTTCATCAAAAACCATCAGAGCTTCAAATTAAAACACCAAACCTTCATGTTGCTGCCATTGTTTGTTTGCAACCACTCACTTCAGTACGAATCGCCTGATTGATTAGAAATCACCCGAGTCTAAATGTCACGTGACTGATCACTCTGGAGCAACAGGAAATGTGATGATAATAACGCTGAATGCGTGAAGTACACAGAAGATGTTCCGATTAATCGGCCGATATTACTTCTTTTATATCAGTCGGCGATGAGCCGCAGATTTTTAACGACAACCAAACAAACTTAATTCAGTGTTCAAGAACAGCGAACTTTAGCTATAATACCCGCGTCGCCATCGAGCATGAATAAAAAAATAAAAATAAAAAATAAAAAATAAACTATTTACAATTATAATATAACAGAAACGGGACAGAACCGGATTAGAGTTTACATGATTGTGAACATGATATTTAGAACAGGACCATATTATCAGAGAATAATTAGTTTTACATCGTTTTTAGCGTTATGAACAGTTAGTATTTTCTCGACTGATGTTGTCAGAACGACCTCTGGCGAGTTTTTAGGACCATGTTGACATTTTCAGCTTTACTGGAAATGTATATTTTATAGTATACTACAGCCTATAGGCTGCTGCTTTCATAGTAAAATATAAAAATGAAAGAAAGAGAGATAAATATGGATTAAAAATTGACATTTGTAATTCTAATTAAAGCAATGCAATGACGTGACATAGAGCCAAGTATGGTGACCCATACTCAGAATTCGTGCTTTGAATTCTGAGTATAACCCGATCCAGACTCGATCCCGATCTCTTCACTCTGCTCCGGGTTTCGCGGTGCGCCACGGGTCTGGTGTTTCACCTTTGGGTAAAACACACTGAAAAAAATGAAGAAATTAGTTTCTTTAAATATAGCTAAAATAAATTGATTGCAACCACTTACCATAAAAACATTAGTAAATTGAATGAAAAAAATAAATAAAAATAATAATAATAATTCAGTGCAGTATTTTACTAGAAAAAGTTTCAATCCTGTGGTTATTGAGTTGAGAAGAAAAAAAAAACCTAAGCAACAGACCCAATTCATTTCTATTTTTTTATGATTACACATCAGTGCTTGTTATTTTTAAATGTTTTATTATTATTATTATTATCATCATCAGTATTATTATGGGAGTTACTGATGCTGCAGGAATGACGCTGTCCAGCAGGGCTTTCTCTTTTTTTCCCTCAAGAAAAACAAAAAGTGAACTTCCTGTTTCGGGGTGGTCCAGGAGTCTGAGGGAGAGGGGGAGGTCTCGCATTCTCCGGCTGCGCTGCAACTTTGGGCTCTCGGGGACCGGCGGCTCCGAAAATGGAATCTCTTTTCTAAATTCCAACTTTAGAGAAAACTTCTGCGGACTTTAAAATCGGGAATAAAATTCACAAGAGGAGAGTTAAGCGTGCGTTTATATCTGCATCTCTCTCTCTGTGTGTGTGTGTGTGTGTGTGTGTGTGTGTGTGTGTGTGTGGGGAGAAAGAGGGGCTTTATTGGAAATTCTCGAACCCCCATCGGGACGCGCTCGGCTTTCAGCTCCGCTCGCGCAGGTTTTCCAGGGAACAGTGGAGTTTGCCGGGATCAGCGCGAGGCCACACACAGACTGATGAAGACAGAAGCGACTCTTCAAAGGTAACGCGCTATTCCTTCACATTACACAGATGTGTGCTACTTATGTGTAGAACGTGATGCGCACTTTTACAGATGTGATGTTACTTTGTATCATGTCAGTGTAAGTGTGAATAGAATCTTCAGTGCTGTCTAGTGAGTGTGTGCTGGAGTGTGTTAATCAAGTGGAATGTTTGCGTATTGATTAACAATCCAAACATGTGTGTCTATTACACACTCAAGCTGAGGGTCTCTTGAGTAAATGATGAACACGTCAGTATTTAAGCAACTAATGCTTATTAAACAGAAGGAGATATGTCATTTAAAGAGCAAAATGCTCAAATTTCAAAAACTTTTCATGTTAGTTTTAACATCTCTATTGGTTCTTCAGGATTTAATTTAGTACACTATGAAGCGTGCATGACGGTGGTCTCTGGGGAATTTTTCTGTAGTGTCCTGGTGGTCTCACAGTCGTTTCTCAAACTGTTGTTAAAGAGGCAAGCAAGCTGTGGTATAACATCTTGATTTACATGCTCATATGTTTAATTTGGTTCTCTTCTGCATGTATTTGTGGTCTGATATGATAGTTTGTGATAATTTCAGTGTGGAGGTCAGTCTGTTCTTCTACAGGCCTCATCTCAACAGCTGTTTCTTGAAATACTTGAAGTGCCTAATATCTTTTCCAAATGTGTCTATCTAACCTGAAGCCCCATCACAACACTGACTACGTGTATCTTTAAGACATAGGCTACATACATTTTCTCTTGAGTTCTGAATTCTTTATATAAAAAGCTATATAATCCAAGTAAACTATATATCATTCTTAAATAATTTTTGCACTTCTATTAATATGATTTTTAATGATCCTGAAGGGGTATTTCATATTTTGTTTTGTGCATTTGCTTGTGGTCATGGGTTATTAAATGCAAACTACATATTATGTTGGATCAAGAGAGAAAGAGAGACTGTGAAAGTTTAGAATGGGGGAAAACAAACATCTAATATAATCTTCACAAATCTGTGTAATTACCGTGTGAAAATCTGAGATGAGTCACTGTCGTAGATCAGTCATGAGGGGATGATGTCATAATGCCGTAAAGCCCTGCTTCATGTTTAATTTTGTGCTTAACATTAACATAAAGTTGTTTTTATCAAAGAAAATCTACCACCAATCAAAAGAAGTTACCAGTCCATTATGTGATTAGGAAAAGCTTATTTAAAAAAAACCCAATTCTGACCAGATTTTGACCTCTAGGGCTTGTGTCAATTGTCTGGCTTGCTAACATGTCAACAATTCAGTTATCTTGTCCACTATTGGTCATAAATACCGTTGTCATGCTTTTATGTGCAACACAGAGGCTTTCTGAAAGCTGTTTTTGTTTTTAGCACGGTTGCACATAGAGGTCATTGTTTGCAAATCCACTCCAGGTTGATGTGGGATCTGGTCTGGAGGTGAGAAAGACTCTGTAGGGTGTCTTCCTCTTTCCCCAGACCTCATTAGTGTTTGATGGACCTGCATTAGTGCCAAAAGGCTTCCGTTAGCATACTCACACTCACACAGATCCTGCCTGAAACCTCCCTCTGAGTCTGTCTTTCAGACCGCTTGAGATTATACACAGCAAAGTGCTAATATACTGTAAAGAGGCGATGCATGTATGTCACCTTTTGCTAACCTGTGGGTGGAGATCCAGAGACTGAACTTGTCAAATGAAGGTTCAGTAGCACTTCTGCTATAATAACCTGAAAATGAGAGTGATTCACACATGTATGAGAGATGTCTTGAGTTTTAAAGGTGTTTCGGAGCAACTAGAACTGCATGATAATCAGAACAAAACTGAAACTGTATTTTTGTTGATTTAATTAAATATATACACTGTGTGTTTCATAGTGAAGCGTGGCACTGTGTTCATTTGCACACAAAGCAGCTCGTGATCCAGTGTTTTTCAGCTCAGTTTGCAGTAAATGCACATACTCCATCTTTGTATCTGCTCCGATTTTTTACATTTATTCTTTATTGAAAAGATGCATCATGCACTAACCATGTTAGCTTGTTATGAAAAGTGCAAGTACAGCAGACTAATATTTTTTTAATCAAATTTTAAATAATTTGATAAAGTTATCCAAATAAATAAAAAAATCATAGTTTTTCCCCCTAATCATTCCACTGTATGGAAGAGCGTTTCTGCCACAGAATAAAAAATAAAAATTGTGACCTTTTATCCCATAATTTAAATTTAGTGAGAATTGGGCAATATAAACTCAGAATTTTGACTTAAAAGTTTACATCTCAGAAAAAAAAAATGCAAATATAAATTATATTTCTTACATTTCAAAAATTTCTTTCTGAGTTAATATCTCATAGTTAAGTATATCTCATTTTCTGAGTTTATATCTTGAATTCTGAGTTTATATCTCATAATTCTGGATATATCTCATAATTCTGAGTTTGCATCTCAATTCTGAGATTATATTTTGCAATTCTGCATTTGTATCTTGCTATTCTTAGTGAATAACATAATTCTAAATGATCTCATTATTCTAAATGACATATATCATAACTCTGAGTTTACATATCAATTCTAAGTTTATGTATTCCAGTTCTGAGTTAATATATCATCATTCTGAGTATATCTCTTAATTATGAGTTTATATCTTCCAATTCTGAGTTAATATCTCTTACTTCTGGATATATCTCATAATTCTGAGTTTACATCTCAATTCTGAGTTAATTATCCAGCACCCGACACGGGCGTCCTCAACACCCCTCAACTCGCAAGTGTCAGTGTTTCTGAATAGATTCAATGAAACTTTATCTTGACAAACTATGTATCATTATAAAGATCTAAGCCTCAAGCATCGACGACAGATCACTGTTTTTCAATGCAAAGCTTATAAAGACTGTATTTGCTACATTTGTGTAAGCAGTACACATACAAACATGAACATTAGAAACGCTGTACATACCAGATCCGTCGTAATAACGAGTCATAAACACATCCACAGCTGTAAATCCCGGTTTAGTTAAGAAGGTAAGGGTCCACTGAACGACATCTCATGAAGCACGTTTAGTCCAATGAAGCAATAACGTTGTAATTTGGATCATAATTCCTTTGTTTACATTTCATTTCTTCAGGGACAGAATTGTTTGCGTCCGTTATGGAATAACTCATGGCCGGAAACTGCGTCTTGGTAGTAAAAACATGGCATGGTTTTGCAGCGTACAGTGTCACAAACAGAATGAGGTGATCCACCGGAAAAAAGAATGAATGAAAGATAAGCGAAAGATAGTTTATTTGAATTTTGGCGCTCTCTCGTGACGCGCTCTGACGCACCTGTCGGCTGATGGAGGCGGAGCTTACAGCGATCACCTTTTCCTTTCTTTCTTTTATTTTTCGACAGTTTTTATATATGTGAGAGTGTGTTTTATGTTCAATGTGAATTTATCTGCATGATTAACATCTGTTTGAGTACAAATCAGCCCAAATCAGCTCGGTATCACTTTATTATCACGGCTATCAAAGTGAACATGTCTATATGAATAGAGAGAGAGGATTATTTACTTTTATGGCAGATTTGTGTTATTACCATCTGTATAAGTGGCCATCAACACTTCAGCACTTATTTGCATCGTAATTCATAGTAAATGCTGCATTTCTAGAAATCTCAGGATTTTCTGTAATTGGCATACAAAGTTAAATAATTTAACATTTTTCTTATTATTCTTATTTTTCTTCGTCAGAATATTCTTATTGTATTTTTCTAGTGCTCAAATAAAACACTTATATTCTGTCTAGTGTTTTATAATTGAAAAAAAAAACTATGCAGTGGTATGATTAATGGCTAAATAGTTTGTAGAAACCTTCAATACAGTTGGTAAATATATTTTTTATATTTGGTGGGGTGGGGGGTGTAGACATAGTCTCATAAAAATATTTGCAGGAATCACATTTTTCATGATATCTTCTTCAGATTTGAAATAGAAACTCGTGAGACATGTGACTTTCAAACCATTACTTTTCTAGATTGCTCCAGGACTGATTTCATATATTTTTATATCAAATACAAAAATATTTAAGTGTGTTAAAAAAAATTTCAATGCACTTCAGTGTCTGTAACTTTTAATATTTTTGAGTATTATTGAATATGGTTGATAAAAAGTAAAGCCCAAAGGGTCTTCTTTCCAAAGACAACAAAGTTATGTTTGTAACACACTGAAGTAGGAAACTGTTACAATTATAAATTAGGAAGAGCATTTTCAGCTCTGAGTCCCATAATGGGGGGTCAGATTAACAATTTAATATCTCATAATTCTAAATTATCCCATAAACTTGAGTTAATATATTGCAATTCTGAGTTAATATATGATAATTCTGATTATATCTTTTTATTCTGAGTTTACATCTTAATTCAGAGTTGATATCTTTCAATTCTGAGTTAAAATCTTGTCATTCTTAGTTAATATCTCATAATTCTAAATTATCTCATAATTCTAAGTTTATTTATTGCAATTCTGAGTTAATATATGATCATTCTGATTATATCTCATAATTCTGAGTATATCTCATTTCTGAGTTAATATCAAAACACCTTTGTGCAACTATAGTGTGTGTGTGTGTGTGTTTCTCTGTTTAGTCTAAATAAATGTGCGTGTATTTGTGGCTGGGATGTTCCTCGCTGTGTTTTGCTGTGTGAATCCAAGTGTGTGAGAGACGGCGTTCACTAAAGCTGGCCCAGGCAGAATCCAGGCAGAAGCAGGCGGCAACAAGTGGTGTGTTTTTCCGCCAGATTCCTTTTTGGGGCAGCGCTGCAAGACTCGTGTCACGTGACTCTTTCCTTTGCCTCCCCCTCTCTCCCTCTCTCTGCGGCGTGGAGACCACCCTCACGGGGATCGCAGACCCCAATAACACCCTTTCACACTCCGTGAACCTGAAACAATCAACTTTTAATAGCAGCTGTCCGTCCAGTCAGCGGCCCGAGCGGCACAGAGCCGGAGCTCAGAGACCGAAGCAGAGAAGGAAGGAGTAAAACCCACTAAATACCCCCATCCCTCTTTTATCAACCTCTGGCTTTTCCTCCATCCTCTTTTCTCACCCTCTTTCATTCATGAAGGACAAGAGAGACAGAATAAAGCTCAGGACTGATGCTGCGTGTCTTCTCAGGTCTTACAGTGCATGTGTCGGCTGGATTCACATTATTGGCCTTTCTTTCTTTCTTTCTTTCTTTCTTTCTTTTCTGCCTTAAGTCTTGCTTTTTGTTTCTTGCTTTTTACCTTCATTCTGTTTTTCTCCCTTTCTCTCTGTCTTTATTGCCCTCTTTCTTGCTTGGTTTCTGAGTTCTTGCTTTTTTCATTCTTTCTGTCTTTTTAAAATTAGTTTCTTGCTTTTTTATTTTATTATCTTCTTTGTTCGCTTGCTTTTTTCATTCTTTACTTATATCTGCCCTTTACCTTTCTTACTTTCTGTCTCTGGCTTACTTCTTACTTCTTTTTTCTTTTTTGCATTCTCTTTTATATTTTTCCTCAATGCTTTCTTTCCCTCTTTCTCTTTTTTTTAATAATTTTTGCATTAATTCGTTCTTGATTTCATTCTGTATTTCAATCCTTCTTTCTTTTTGTCATCATTTCAAACCTCTATGGTGTGCTTTCTGCACTAAAACCTAAAGGAAGATATTTATCACAATGTTCATGTTCCAGTGGCTAAGAGCAGCATGAACATTCTGTTAAACATCTCCTTTTGGGTTCCACAGCAGATATTCAGTCATTCGGAAACAGAATGTTCTTTTTCAAACAAATACAGTTTTCCTTAAAGTCACAGGCTTTCAGACGACCATTTCTCTGATTCCCTCGCTGGATTTTGCATCGGTGAAAGACGAGATCTCAGCTTTGATTGCAGTGTAGCTTTCAAATTAGAGGCTGGATTATGTTTCGAAAACTGAGCTTTACAAGCATCCATTGTCCATGACGAAGAAGACTATCCATGTATTATAATCAGGAGTGTTTCAGATGCTGGCATGTTCACATCATTGATCTGCAAAGAAAAGTGATCGTAGTGTCAGTGCAGGACAGCAATAGTTTGAGATTTAAACAGCGAGACCAGTTTATCAACTTATTTCCCCTGATTCTACCTTTCACTTCAATCCCTGTTCACTTCATGCCATCTTGACATTTAGCCTCAGAATAAATGAATCACTTTAAACCTGTTCAGCAAGTTTCAATTGTCCAATTCATCTCTGGATATAGTCTCTACTTTCTGGTGTTTGGCATGTTCCAAAGAAAAAAAAACAAAGGTCATAAATAAGAACTTTTTAATATCCTTTGTTTTTGTTGCTCTGAAACAGCAAATGAAGACTTTCTTTGACTGTTTCTTGCTCCTCAGATGTTTCTTTAATCTCACATGTGTTTCGGAAGAGATCTTGACAATGTCTCAAACTCAAAACAGAACTCATCAAATGATCTGAGCTGCTTTCCACGTTCATTTTTATCAATTAACTCTAAACACTTAAATATAAAAACTATGACTTTTTTGGGACTGAAGTCTCCAATAGCTCTCTATATTAGTTTAAAGTACCTTGTAAATCTCGTATTGTGCAAAATTATCACCAAATCATGTATTCAATCTTTGTCTGTTTGTTTTCTTTCAGTTAGAATAGGTTTTGCATTCCTTTTTTTCGAGCTGATCATAGGCCTCGGTGATTCGAGTGCACGCACCTCACTTTTTGAGCATTATTTGTGGTTAATTTAGGCAGTAATCACTCAAAAACTGAAGTGCATAAACTCAGTAACCAGTCAGTTACAAACAAGAAATGCAAAACCTGAAAACTGAAAGAAAACAACATGTGGTAATAATATATCATAACGAGAGCATAAGCCATTTTTTAAAGGCCGGTCACTTGTGACCAGGAGCACAAATGTAACAAGAAAATTTTCAACAAACAATAAATAAATACATATTGGGAGATTGTTATAACACCGTATGAGCAAGGCTAGTAGATTTTAGTCCAATGCAATAACATTAAATAGCAAAAAGTTACAACTTCAGGCATGTTTTACAGTATAGAAAAAACTAAAGTGATCTCTAGTGCTTATTCTTTCCTATCAGTTTGTGTGTGTGTGTGTGTGTGTGCGTGATGATTCACTTGTGTCCAGAGCTGCGAGGGGGCGTGTTTATTATTCCCTCGGTTGTCATAGAGACACTGGAGTTTTGAACTCGCATCATTGTAGTCACGTGTCTTTGATGTGTTTCTTGCGCTACGGATTTTTGGCATTTGACAAATTAGATGCAACCCAGAGTAACCATCAAAAGAAAGTTAAATGAATTACCCAGAGAATTTGGCAGCAGTACTTACGTTTTAGCAGCAGTGCAGACAACAATCCAAACATGCACACGCATGCACACGCTCAACTCTACACACAGCTTTCATGTGTTCGTCATTGCATAAGTTTGCGTCACCTCACACGCATGCCAAGGGCATTACTTCCGCCGTTACGTACATGAATGCCCACACATGTTCCCTTCACTCAGAGGCATACCCAATTAAGTCTTTACAAAAATAATATTGTTGGCCGGAGCTGAGAGGAGTTGAGTTTTATTAGTACTGGAGTGAATAATGCTCAGCGAGAGAGAGCGAAAGAGAGAGAGAGAGCTGCAGATTGTTTGAAATGCGCTGTGAGTCAGACTCAGATTTATGCCCATGGGCTGCTGTCTCTTCTTGGGTGGGCTGCTCAGATGCTTTCGACCAATCAGAGACGCAGAAACTCAGTGCTGCTTTACTGCTCTTGCACGCTGCTGCCCAGACGCTTTCTGTCTTTCTTTTTCTTCCTTCCTTTCAAAATTCTACTTATTACAGGTTTTATTTTTAATATTTACTGCTTACACACAACATCTTTGCTCGTCACACAGTTTCTGAAAGCTGACACTCAAACAGCAGAAGCACACGCCAGATCGGCAAAACCAGACACTAATTCTCAAACACTTTTTGCAAAACACAACACACAGTGTCTATGTAACACAAAAATCGAACAGGAACTAATCATTTGATAAAGGTGTTTGCTTTGTGAAATTTTGAATGCTGTGTGTGCAGTTCTTGGGTTTGTGTATACAGTAAAACAAAATAAAGAAAAGAAAAAGTAAGCAGTTAAAAAATTAAAATGCCTCATGTCTCATGTTGTTTCAAAGCCGTATTATTTTCTTTCTTCTGTGGAGATATTTGGATGAATGTTCACACTGCTCTTCTCTAACGCAAGCCGACACACTGCAAAAAAGACAAACCAGAAAATAAGTGAAAAATAGAAGATGAAATACACTTCTGTCCTTTTATCTCTTGCAGTTTTGTTTTCTGTTATTTTGCACCTTTTAAAAAAAAATTATGTTTGGATAACAATTCATTGAGAATATGATTTGTTTCTTGTTTTTATAGTTAACTAAAACCATAAAAAGTTAATTGCTTTTTAATATTTCATTTTAATATTTTTTTTTATGTATATCATATTTTATTTTAAAATATGATATACATACAATAAATAAAAACTAATTCAAAATATCAGTAAAAGCTACAATAGTATCGCATTGATCATATAAAATAACAAGAAAAGTGTTGTCACTTTGGTGCACGAGACTAATAGTGTTATTGGTCCTCCAGCTTTTAGATTTGAGATGTGAGATTTCGTCACAATTTTATTTATTTGTTGGTTCTGAGCAGAAATAATTTGTAAGCTGTGGAACTGGTTAAATGTGTTTATGTTGCTGCAGAGTAAAGTTTCAGCAAAGGAATGTACTGAGGATGAGTTACATTGACCCTGTGAGTGTGTGTGTGTGTGTGTGTGTGTGTGTGTGTGAGAGAGAGAGATCCTGCTCTTGAGTTCACCACAGCCAGTACGTTTTACATGCATTTTTATGAGCTGATATTAACGGAGAGAATGCATGCAATATTTAGAATTTCTCACAACAAATGAACTAATGTATTTGATGCATGTACATTTTAATCTCGTCGTTGATGCTAGTACTTGTCAAATACCTGAATATGTACTAGAATAACAAACTAAAATAAAAATATATTTCAATCTATTTAGACATAAATCAGCTACCCAAATACCTGTCAGACCTCTGGATTAAAGTGTGTAGATGTATTAAACTACAGTTATCATTCAATATAAATCTCTTTAAGATAAGCTGGGCGTCAGAGGGACAGATCGAGATGTTTAGAGACGTTTAGAGCTGGTTTCTGCTTGTTCCCAGTTCAAGTGCAGATCTGATAAGAGTCGCTCCGCTCAGAATGTTGTTTTCGTGCCAGTTTGCTCTGTT